>NC_071531.1:87909756-88209756 GCF_026979565.1 Vidua chalybeata | reverse complement strand
TGTTAGATTCTGAAGCCCAATGATTTCAGCTCTGATCTAAAACAAAAATTGAGGGGTTATGTTTTTTAAATGCCTATAAGGAGATCAAAGGGTCTCCTTAGTAGATGCTAGTGAGGTGCTTTTAGTGTTTCAAACTACACTAGACAAAAGTAAACGATACTGGTTTAAGTCTGTAGGACAATATAACACCTAGGGAGAGCCAAACTGCATTTCTTTATGTAAAATAACAAAAAAACCCCAAAACATTACATCCCCTTGAGGGATGCAGGAATCATTAAGTGATACTCAGTGTGTCATGAAGGAGACCAGACTAGAAAATCATAATGGCTTCACCTGACCTTATTAGTCTCCAAAGTCTATGAGAAACTCATGGCTAAGAAACAGGTTAAGATACACAGATGGCTGCAAGTGGAACTTACTCTATGACCTTCAGCTCTGTGTGAGCCATGCATCAGGGTTATGGCAAAATCGATCATAGTACAAGACTAAAAGATTTGTGTGGTCCAAGATTAAACCAGTAGAAAAGCCATAAATTGCCTCCATCTAGAACAGAAACTGGTTGTTTGGGTTTTTTGTTTGTTTCTTTGTTTGTGCCAGGTCTGTTACTAAATATATTGCAGCAAATGGAAGAACTATTCCCTTTTTCTTAGTCCCTGTTTCATTACTGGGAGCACCGGAGTCCAATACCATCTACCCAGAGGCAACACTTTATTCAGCTCCTGAGTGAAATGTCTCCTCACATCAGCTCACGTATCAACTTCAGCTGAAAGAAAACTCCCTCTCTGAAAAGATGCTCCTACATTTCCCCAAGTGTTCATGTTTTATCTTTCCTGAGAAAGTTATTAGTGGTGCAAAAAGCATTGTACTCCAAAGAGTCAGTCTATGAAATGACGTCAATATGCCAAACTAGTTTCCACATAACCCAGTCCCCCTCCTCGTGGTTGTTCCTGTCAGTCTTGTTGTATTCTGTAAGAGCT
Source organism: Vidua chalybeata (assembly GCF_026979565.1). Taxonomy (NCBI): domain Eukaryota; kingdom Metazoa; phylum Chordata; class Aves; order Passeriformes; family Viduidae; genus Vidua; species Vidua chalybeata. Next base: position 88,208,779 of record NC_071531.1, on the reverse strand, counting down.
TAGCAATGAATCAAGAGCTCATAGTGCCAGGTGCTGTACAAGCATAGAGTGTAAAGGTGTCTCCAAGGCATTCGGAACCAGCAACAACAGCCAACAGAGGATGCAAAAAAATACTGATAAATAGGAAGAACTGGTTGTGTCTGTGGCCAGGTGATTTGAGCACACCAGTAGTGTGTCTGCAGTTATTTTGCGTCTAATGGGAAAGAAGAGGTTATGAAGGCCTAGAGAGGGATGCTGGAGGCACACTAATGCACCGTGAATGTCCCAAATGCAAAGGACAGCAGGCACAAGTGTAGGAAAACACACACTTGAAAGATATCCAGGTTAGGAAGGAATGCTTGCAACATGTGAGGGTCTGGTAGTAACTGAGATGGGTCTCAGAACTGACCTTACAACACAAGGGTGAAAGCAGCCCATTAAAGAAATCAGAAAAAATAAGTAGGTTGGGCTGCTGTAGTATCAGAAAGGCACCTGTGAAGTATTTAAAAAAGAGAATTGCATAGTCAGTAATAGGAATATCACCTCCTTTTTAACTCCATGGTGACTGGGTGCTGACAGGCCAAGACAGTATTTAGCAGAGTACAGAAAAGGGAAGGTTTATTGTGGAGAAAAGAAGATGGGAATTATCCAAAGGAGTTTCAGTTACCTGGAAACCTTCAAGCAACTACCAAAATATTGCTGTATCCAGAAATTTATTATTTTCTATTGATCTGTTCATAAATCCTGGCATTCCTGTTTCTTCTATTTATAGTTATTCTGGCAGCACAAAACAGGCACATAATTTATCCTGAACAGCCTTGTATCACAGACACAGTCTGAACCCCCACCTGTTACCCTAAGTCATAAATTTTTTGAGAGGGAGAAATTACGGCTGCTTGTTCAGGATCCTTCTCCTGAGGAGAAGTACCCTGTCCCTTCTCAGAGAGGTGAATCACAGCAAACAGTATGTTTGTGAGCAAAAGTGCTGGGGTAATTCTTGCCATGGATGAGAGGGTTTCCAAAGACAGGGATTACCTCTGCCTCCCAAGGCTAGCCCAGAGCAGATAAAAATCTGACTTGTTCTCTTCTGTGATTTCATACAATTCTGTTAGGATTAAATCTTTTGCATTCAGCATAGCCTCTTAGTGTCTCCTGCGTTGCTCCCTGGTTTGCTCTTCACTTTATTTTAGATTCAGCTTACCAATGGATTTTGACTTTTTGAAGTTTATTTTGTCATACCAAAATGTCTTCTTTCTTCTGGGCTTTCTTTCAAACATATATTTTTAAAATTGGCTCCTAAATTTTAATTCAAGAAACCTCTTGTTTGGCACATAAATTAAAATGTTCTGAATTCTTTTTTTTTTTTTTCTATCCATTTCAAGTCATGAAGCCAAATAAGAAACACTGAAAACTGTCCAGACATATCCTTTTCTCTTTTGTCTTTCTTCTCTGCATGAGTTCCTCCTCCAAGAGACAAAGCTACAGCTAGCAGTGTTCTTGCCACAATCCTGTGATATCCCATTGGAAGTACTCTCTCCAGAATGAGTGACCCCATGGCAGGGCAGTGACATCAATGAGAGCACATCAGCACATTAACTGAGTGTCAACCTGGACTTTGCTGTCCTGCTCCTGAACTGCTGGACAAAGACAGGAGTGGGTGTGCAATGTCATATGATTTTATCAGCTAAGTTTAAGTTGTGTTCAACATTTGATCTCGTTCCTAGGAGATTAGAAATATATATATATATATATATATATATATATATATGAGGTTATATAAATATATATATATATGAGGATAAATAATTTTTCTGATCTTTAAAATACTTGTAAGAACCCAGATTTGAAAGAAAAAATGACAAATAGCAACAATACCACCTCTCATCCTCTTTTTTGGGTATCTTAAGCTGTGTAAAAGATATTCTTCAAGGAGTGTCACCTTTGTGTCCTTTCTTACCTCTGTTCTGTAGCTGCCCCGTGGCTCCTCCTGATGATTGTGCAGCACCCACAGATCCTGAGCTGTGGCTACACCAACAAGAGCTGGGCTCTGGGGCCCTGGATGCAGGGTGCTGACCCTGGGGTGGTGTGAGGGGGTGGCTGCCAGAGTTGTAGATAGAGGTTTCCATGTGCAGTTTGTGGGAGTAAACCTCCATTTACAGTGTGCAGCTGAGTCAAAGCCTGAATCTTCCATGTGGAAGAGCAATACTCTGTATGCATTTCAGCAAATAACAGTTTACATCCTGACATAAGGAGGCCAGTGGGATCTACTAAGGAAATAAGTTTCAAACATCCTCCACCCAATTTTGCAACACATCTAAGCCATTATTTGCTCTCCTTGCTCTCATTCTCTGTTTCTGAAGTTTTGTTATTTAACACAGAATGTCAGATTTCCTACTAGCACAGTAAACTTCAGGGGTGCTGCAATAGAAACCTGTCTGACCCAGTTGTAGAGTGTGAACATGGCTGAGCAGTCAGTGCCATCTGAGATAATACTAACGGTTTTGGGGCTGAGCCACAACACAGACCAGGGAAGAACCTGAAGAGAAGGAGAGAATGCTTACATTGAACAGCTGGTGCCATAGTGACTGACTGTGTTGGGCCCCACCAGATTTACAGTGACAGGTATGGCTGAGACAAGATTGTCTCTGGACCTTGATCTCAAAGCCATGATGGCTGGCGTGCCACCAGAGACACTGCCAGAATTTCATTTCCTTACAACCCCACAAAAGCAGGCCTAGACTGGATAGGGATTAAAACCTTTGGGAAACTTTGATGTGTTCTGTCCTACTAAACTTTTTGGAGTGACAATGATGAAGGTGCTTATTGAGGTCAAGACAATGTGGCACAATGTGATTTTAATTTTTGAGGAGCTTGAGAAAACAGAACATAATAAATTACATACATAATTTGTATCTACTGAGCGAGGCCAGATCCCTGCAGCATCATAATGCCTGTACAGAGCATGAATGAAATAAAGCTGTGTACTTTAGGTTTGGGAATTTCCATGCTTTCCAACCGCCTGCTTTTTCCATACCTTCATAATATTCCTCCTATGGCTGTGCAGCACTGGGGAGCCTGCTCTCTGCCCTACCATACATGCTGGCTCCTGCTCAGCACAAATGCTTGTGTGACGGGGCAGAGTCTTCACATTCTTTTATTGTACAGCTTGTTTCCCACTCAGCTCTAGCTGCTCAAGACTTGAGGAAGAGGAAGGTCTTTGGCCCCTCTTCGAGAAGCAAGTATGCCAGGATGTGCCAATGGGAGCTCTATGGCTGCTCAAAAGCTGTCCAACAGGATTCATTGAGGTCCACGAGCAGGGATGAGTCACTCCTAACCACCTAACCTCAACATCAGACCTTGCAATTAATTCACTCTTTACCAACCTTAGTGTGACATTATAACATTATTATAACTCAGCAAGCTGGAAATGCTACCTTAAAAAAAGTTTTGAGCCTATCAGTCACTGCTCTGCCTGAAGATCAGCAGATGTTAACTGAATTGTGCCCAACATTCCTCTTCTCCATGCAGTATCCATCCTATCCACAACCCTCAATGGCAGATATTTACTACAGTGTTCACAAGAATTGTACAGCTGTTTCTACATCCCTTTATGAGGAACCCTTTTTCCTGCAGGAGACTCTTCCTTACCAGGTTCTGTCTAAGACTTGGTGGAACCAAAGAAAGAACTGACAGCAAAATTGCAGTGTTTATACCAATACAGTAATGTGAATTGAAAAGAATAATTTTAATTGCTGGAAAATAAAACAGAGCAATAAAATGCTCTGAATGTGAACATACACATACATATTTGGACACATATATGGACACATATATAACACCACAGAATTGTTGAGGTTGGAAGGGACATTTGGAGTTCATCTGTTCCAACTCCACCGCTCACAATAAGGTACCTATGAAAGGTTGCTCAGGACATTGTCCATCCAGGTTTTGAATGTTTCCAAAGATGGAGGCTCCACCATCTCTTTGGGAAACCTGTTCATGTGTTCAACTACTCTCACACTAAAAAAACCCAAAACTTCAAACTAATTTTCTTGTATTCCATTTGTGCCCATTGCCTTTTCACCTGTCTCTGGGCACTGAGAAATCTGTCTGTGTCATCTTTACTGCCTCCCATCAGACATTTTACACTTAAAGGTAAGATGTTCCTGAGCTTTCTCTTTTACAGGATGAACACCCCAAACTCTCTCATACCCTACTTGCATCAATCCCTTACTAATTTTTGTGGTGCTTTCCTGAACTCACCCCAGTATGTCCAGGTGTCTCTCACAGCAGAAAGCCCAGCACAGAGCCCAACACTGCAGATGTGCCTCACCAGAGCTGAGTAGAGAAGAAGGATCGCCTTCCTTGTTCCTTCAGATGCAGTCCAGCCATACAGTTTATCAAACAGTTCTCCCAGGTTTGTGTTATCTGCAAATTTGCTGCAGTTGTGCTCTATCCCATTGGACAGACCATTAATGAGACCATTAATGAAGATATTTGACCATGTTGGCCACAGTATCAGTCCCTGGGGTACAGGGCTGGTCTCCAACTGGACTTCACGCTGCTGATTGCAAATCTCTGAGTCCAGCAATTCAGCCAGTTTTCAGTGCCCTTCACTGCTCATTTATCAAGTCCATGCTTCATCAGCTTGTCAATGAGATGTTATGGGAGAGAGTGTCAAAAGTCTCAGCAAAGCAAAAATAAACAACATCTAGTGGTCTCGCTTCATTCATCGAGCAAGTCATCTCCCTGTAGTGGGATATCAGGTCAGTCATGCCTGATTTCCCCTTTGTAAATCCATGCTATCTACTGCTAATCACCTTATTGTCCTTTATATATATATATATATATATATATACAAACACACTCATGCACACACACATACACAGAAATACTTATTCACATCTATATTAAACATAACAATTCAACTTATTCCACACATATATGTGGTTCAAATAATCCAAAAGTTCCTAGGCCTTAGGCATAATTGCAGAAAATTCTTTAACAAATTTGCTTACCCTTATATGTATTTAAAACCCCAAAACCCAACAACAAATCAAACCAGCTAACAGGGGTTTAGCATGATTTTAAAAAATGGGCCAGCCAATGAATCTAGATAAATATAAAGAATGCCAGCATCCAGAACAGCATATTCTAGCTGTCCCATCTAAAGGAGACACCACACATGAACTGTGAGCTGCATTCAAAGGTCAGTGCCAGCTGAAGGATTCAGACCCAGGAGATGTGAGCTCTGTGAGATAGGCTTTACTCTGACATCACTGGCAGCAGCTTTGCACAAGCAGTAGGCCTCTAGCCTGAGCTGCTATTTGAAATGTTATTAGTCTTTTCTTGGAGTGTATTGGCCTTGGTTGCAAGATGAATTCTCTAGATGGTACCAGAAGATGATGGCAACATGCCTTTCCTTCAGTATATAAATGTGTGCAGTGATTAATATTTGTGCATTCCTTCAAAATTGGAAGGGTTATACAACTGCAAATTAGACTTAGATTTTAGTGTTCTGAGGTTCAATCAAAAGATACTGTCACTCTTAATGTTGCAGATCTCCAAATGCCTGAAAGGTTCCTTGACTTTTTAGGTTTCACAGGCTTAGTCATTTCACCAGGATTTTCCATTGGCATCAATCTCCAAATGCTCAGAGGAGCACATCTGAGAGCACCTGAGCTGGTCACTCTGCTCAGCTGCACATCTGCTGACACCCTGGAACACCCCTGTTTCCTCTCTTCTAAACTGCATGCAAAATGCCCTCCAGTTTAGTTATACTTCTGCCTTTTTTTACAGACCATACAAGGATATGCACAGTCAAAAGTTTCTTGTCTGTCATCTGTCATTATTGCTACCAGAGCAGGCACTGGAATCTAAGATTTTGCTGCTCACTATTCTAATCTGACCCTAAACCAGAAAACCGCTCTAAATCAGGTTGCTAGTTTGTGATGATCAGAGACAGCCAAGGTTGAGCTGAGAGGTCAATCTGCAGGTCAGTGTCAGGTCCAGGGATCACTGGGGACAAGGACGGGCTGAGGCCAGACCAGGACGTGGGCACGTGGATGGGAAAGACTCAGTGGAGCCCATGGCCAGGCAGGGTAGGACTGTATGACCCAGAGACTGGCCCTGCTGCAGGATCACTGGGGCAGGGATTGGGTCTTGGGGAGCTGCCATAAGGTCCTGAGCCCTGGGCAGGGTGGGGGGAACCCTGGAGAGGGGATCAGGGCCACCAAAACCTACTAGTGCAGTCAGGGCACTGACGTACACGTCTCCAGACAATCATACTGTGTTCTGATTTTGATTTTGCTTTCCAAAATACTGTGAAAATCATTTTATGGTAATAATCTAAATTAAGTCAATTAGGCTAAAATTAAAGAAGCACCTTAAATGACAGGAGAAAATTATTTGCCTTATTCTACTGCCTGAGGACTCCTAAATGCACAAGTAAGTAAATACATTTAAATGCAGCTGACAGTATTTGCAACAAGTGTAGATGTGAAGAATGCTGATGAGTGCATAAATAATTTCATTTCCATTCAGTCATTCCAAGCAAAGTGGAATGCTTCAAGTGAACAATTTCTACTTTGACTTTGCAGACTTAGGTTTTACCCTCACCAAAAACCAACAGAGAAATGAATTGCCCTTTACCAGCCCCCCCATTCTGCCTGTGAGGGTGCAGGAGTGGAGCAGAGTTCTGCTCAACACTGGCACTATGGGGCTCCACAAATCTGTTTGCACATGGGAAAACTACTCAGGGAACAGGCTTTGCATCCATTAACCTGGTTGGTCTGCTTGGGCTTTGCTTCTGAGTTAAATCTGTGCCAAGGTGAAGTCTTGACAGTAACAGCTCAACTGCCTATGTCCTTTGGAAAGCTTTATTAATGGCAAAAATGTGAAAATGGGAGCCAAAACTCTCATCTAGCTTCAGAGAACTCAGCATGAAAAAGGTACTTTGCCAAGCATCTTGGCAAAAGCCAAAACTTTTCTTTCTGTCAGTAAACACTTTAGGACTGGGCCCAGGATGTCTGCAGCATTATAATCAAGAAATTTGAAAATAATTCAGGTGGTCAAGAGAGGAAAAGGTACTTTCTGCTTCTATCCTGTCACTCCATACATGAACTAGCAGGGATGGTGATGGATCCTCTTTTCCAGAGCATCTCATGGCAGAACTGTGTTTTAAATGGAAGGAGAATTTTTTCCCTTCATTTTCTCACCAACAGCTGCATCTCACCTGATAAATTAAGTGTCAGTGAGAAATGGAATCATAGAATCATAGCATGATTTTAAGTTGGAAAGGACCTCTAAGATCATTGAGTCCAACCACTAACTTGGTATCACCATGTTTATCACTAAACCATGTCCCTAAATACAACATTTACACGCCCTTTAAATATCTTCAGGGATGGTGACTCAGTCACTTCTCTGGCAGCCTTTTTCAGTGCTTCACAATCTCTTCAGATACGAGATTTTCCCTGATATCCAATCAAAACCTCCCCTGGCACAGCCTGAGGCCATTTCCTCTTGTCCTGCTGCTTGTTACCTGGAGAAGAGGCCAACACCCACCTGGCTACACCCTCCTTTCAGGCAGTTGTAGAGAGCAGTAACATTCCCCCTGAGCCTCCTTTCCTCCTGGCTAAACACCGCCAATTCCCTCACCCAGTCATCATTCCCTCGACTCTTTACCATCTTTGTTTCTCTGCTTTGGACACACTCCAGCAACACTCAGAAATAGTCTGAGAGGTACTGTTTTCTTCAAGTGGAAGCAGGTTGTTCTGGTAACAACTGAGTTTGAAAGGAGTGCCATTTCCAGAGGTATTTGTTTAGCACTGGTGGGGCTATACTTGTGTCCCGTTCCAGGCCACCCCCTTAAAGATGATTAGGGAGAAGCAGGGCATTCCTAGCTTTCAGTGCCTGCTCTGATACTGACATGAAGCTTTTGAGCCTGCATATCCTTGTATGCTGTGTAAAGAAAGGCATAAATATAACCAAAATGGATGATATTTTGCAACCCTCATCACTGCAGAGACAACTGACAATGGAGGAAAAATTTGTCTATAAACATAAAAATATAGACATTTGTGTGCCATATAATGCTAGCAAAGCAAGTAAATAAAATTTGCTATTGCAGTATATAAAAAGTGAAGGTTTGAATCACTGTTATTAGAGTTGATGCACATTCCTTTTAGTCATTTTTGTTTTAAGATACCAATCTTGACTGTGTGCCTTAGTTACTGAATGTTAATGGGAAATATAAGTAAGTTCCCTGCAATCTCTGAAAGACACAGTGACAATTACAGAATATGTGGGTTTAGCTAGGGCAATGCTTTTCAAGGTGGGCATAGATGGATCTCACCTAATCTGTAACACAGCAATAGGGACCTGTATATCCCAATTTAGTTTTACAGGACTCAATTAACCCCCCAAAACCTCCGTGATAATCCAAGCACAGTTTGGGATGTACATTTGTAGGACAAGAGCTGAAGGGACGCTGCTATGAACAGACAGAACTTCAAAGCCCACATCACTCAGCTTTATGAAGTCCTGGGCAGCTTAGTCCAACCTCAAGCTGACTCTGCTGTGAGCAGGAGGTTGGACCAGAGACGTTCTGAGTTACCTTGCAACCTGAATTACTCTGTGATTCTGTGGCTACCTGGGGTATAGGAGGCCTGAGCCTCAAACTGGGCACTGCAGCATGTTCAGTAATACAGACTAAATACCACAACCTCTCCTTGGGGTTGTTACACTGTTGGTTCTTCACTATCTTGGTAGCCTCTTTATGGATCCTCTCAAGTATCTCCCCAACCATCTTGAAGTGGGATCACTCAAGTCTGCACACTGAGGAATTGAGATTTGTCTTTGTCACAGTACATGAAAATCAACAAAGAAATCCAAAACAAAAGACAAACTGTAAAGGAGTAAACTGTAAAGGATCAGAGTGCCCAGAGTGCTGCAAAACCAGTGGGTGTTCTGTTTAGTTAAACATCTTCAACTACCTGGCAGTATAGATAGGAAATACCTTATTCACATATGTAAAGGAGTCTGAACTGGGAGGTTAGATGGCCATAATAATAAATATATAAGAGCAGCATTATTAAGTATTCTAGCAGGATTTCAGGAGGTTAGGAATACAAAGAGGAATTAAGGTGAAATTTGGTCTGGAAAAACAAAAGCTAAACACTGAAATCCTGAGCTAAATAAAAGCATAGCAGTTGTTGGGGGGGCTCACTATCTGGTGAAAGTAACAGATGAACTGAGAGTATTCGAGTGAGGTCAGGACAATAGGACCACCTGAAGTCTCCCCAACTTGTATATTGCTGTGATCCCTTTTTTTCCCCTTCACATTATTTCTTCTTCCTGTCTTCTCTCTCCAGCTGCTCTGTGTTGGAACAAAAAGGAAGAATGATGCCTTAGACAGCTAACACTGTACCTTCTGCAAAACTGCTGAGAGCCTAGGACCAGAGAGGAAGTGAAAAGCAGTGGCTAAGCAGTTCAACACTTGAACTTAGCATGAGTTCATGTAAAAGAGAGTGCAAACCCTGTATTTCTCCAACAGCAAAATTATAGGCAGGAGGGCAGATAGTTGCCTTACGTTATGACTCTCTTCCCTGCCCTTTTGTGTATGTTTGCCCTCTTTGTCTTGAAGGAAGAATTACAGCAAAATCAACATATTTTAGTTAGCCTTTGCAATTTTCTCGGAAAAATCTATTAATTTCTAGCCTTAGTGATGTGAAGAAAGACTGCCAAATAAGAACATTGCTCCTTACAAAATTTCCTTGAGCTGAAGGTAAAAAATGAAAGCTGTAAAACAGGTCCATAAAGCATCAAAGGAATGAATCTTTTTATTCTTTCCTGCATCTGTAATAAAGGATTTACTGTACTTCAGAAGTGTTTGAGGACTGAGCTTCCTGTTCTCAAACCCAAGCTTTGTTTCACTGTTCAATGCAGTACAATGACAGCACTGTGTTTGTAACTCGCCTCTTTATTCCATTAAATACAAATGAACCCGATCCCTGCAGGTAGTCTCTTGCACATTCAAAAACATCTGCTACCAGGCAAGGGTGGGCAATGAAAAGGCAGAAGGAACTTTCAAACTTTTGGTAAAGGTAAAAAAAGCATCCAGGAAGTTTCAAGTGCACTACATTCAGGTGTGAAGGAAGAGCCATTTTCATGTGTGTGAGGAGACAGTGTGAAGGAAAGGTGCTATGAAATTGTGGAAGCTGTCAGGCCTGAAACAAGCACCAACACAGTCATATCAGGATGCTGGATCTGTTTGTCTGTGTTTGTCTGTCCACTCACCAGCCAGGGAAAGGACCCACCTGCTCCCACTCCAGTTGCAGCCCAGCCCTCACAGCATGGTCAGGACAGCAGGTTTGGGTAGGTCTGTATTGCTCCAGCTGCCATCAGCAAACATGGGGCTGCCTGGCACATCCCCCAGGCACCACCCATCATGGGATTTGCACATCTCATCATCCCTTTAGTAGAATTATGGAATCATAGAATCATTTGGGTTGCAACAAACCTTTAATGGTCATAGAATCATGGAATGCTTTCAGTTACAAGAGATCTTAAAGTCATCTAGCTCTAACCTCCAACCTCCAAAGGGTAGGGACATTTTTCATTAGATCAGGTTGCTCAGAGCCCCATCCAACCTGATCCTTCCTGATTCTTGGCCCTCCTTTGCTGCTTGTATCTGTCTTCCCAGACTCCAGCCTCACCCAGTTACACAACCTTCCTCTAAAGCCCGTTCCCCCCTTGGTGACAGCTCTGTCACATCAATAACCAGACTTGGTATTTTTGACTCATTTACTTGGGTGTTCTTGGCCCCACATGGCATTGCTGACATGGTCACCTATTGGGCCTGCTGGTCTTGCCCAGCCCTACTTCACAAAGACCCCCAATACCAATGATCTGCAGAGTTTGGGTGTTTCTCACACACCCAATCTTTGCCACCTGTGTAGCCGGGATGTCCCATCTTGGCACTGACACTGCTGTCACCTTCTTGCTCTGGTTTTAGCTGAGTCTAGCAGTTTGTCCTGTCACATCCATGAGCTACAACTAACCCCTCAGCATGACTTTTGTGTGTGCTTAATGAATTGTCTTTCCATCTATGAATGTCAGGGGGAGCTGCTAAAAAAAAAATCTTTGGAATTGTACTTAAGAAGCAACCCGGGAAGTCTGGACAAAGAAATGAAGTTACTAAGGACAAATTCAGAGAAGAAAAGTTTCAAAACAAAGACTTGTCTCTGAAAATGTACTGAATGAAAAGTTTTCCCCTGGGTGCATACTACTTTGAAAAGCCTGGGTATTTTTAACCTGACCTTCACAAATAGGCAAATAGGGTGATGAAGGTTCAGTGAAAAATTATTTTGCATTATTTTCCACCTCTTTAAGGCTTGGATTAAATATCTTCTAGATATTTAATCCAAGCATCAAAAAGTAATAATAGGAGAGAGGATAGATGATACCTTATGATTAAAGATTTTAAGAGGTTTTAGTGAAACTAATAAATTGAAACTTTTGAAATGGGCTTTATATCCAGAACATGAGAGATTTATGAAGTTAAATATGTTTGTGCCTGCATTTTACATTAAGAAGGACCCAAGTAGAGAGTCTGAAAATGGCATAACAGAGGTGTCTGAAAAAAGCTGTGTTCCTGTGACTGCCAGAAGACCACAGTGTCCAGCTCTTGAAAGATGTGTAGACTACCAGCTTGGACACACTGGATGTCACTGAAATCAGGAAGGCTCAGCTAAGGGGATTCCTCTTCAGCTTATTTCTACAGTCGCTCTCATTTTGTGTGCCTTTGTTTTTTGATATGACAGATACTAAATACAGTCACTGGAAATCCTGACTCTTTAGACTTTAGAAGACACAGGAGTCTATGAGCTTGAGACTAGATCTGGACAAATGCAATCTGAATGGCTATGACTAAGAAAATCGAAACAAATGAATTTGCAAAATTATTTTTCCTCAGGTATTCCAAATGTAGCAGCCTCATGATTAAGCCTAAAAGTTCCCTAGGAAGAATATTAAAACAAAAAAGGTAACAGAGGAAATATAAAATAAAATTAAATATTTCACTGAAAGAAAAACAAGTAATTTGGTTAAACACAATATGTTATTCACCTACGTTAGTTTTTAATTTCAGTGAAAAAAGAAAGGAAGAAAAAAAATCACTTGGATTTGACCGAAAACAGTGGTAAAGGGATAGTTTGAATAACACACTGTATGGGAAAACATATTAGAGAAACCAATTCTGCAGTAAAAGTCTGGCCAGAAAGTGATGGTCAGACCATGCTCTAGGCTAGAGACCAGATATGAACCAGATATATATAGTTCAATCGACCTTTTAACCCAGTTTTATCCAGGAGCACCAAATCTTGATACAGACCTAATTTTAGGGATTAAAGAATTAATTTTAGGGATTAAAGAACACACCCATAGTAGGTGCCCATAATATATCCCTAAGTGTCCAGAAACTGTATTAGAGGAATTTTTTCTATTTATAAAGGAAGTATTGCAAAGCATGGAGAATGAGAAGGGTGAATAACATAGCACTTTTCAGTGTATCAGAAAGAGTTTTTTTTTTTAAGTTGAAAGTATATTAGTTTCCTTAAATACTTTCGCAATTATCAGATTGCTATAATGCATAACACTCAGCTGAAATCCCAGTTTAATTACCACTTTTATGTTTAAATTTGATTCTTTATCCATAAAATACTGTGCGGCCTCCTCATTGTATTTAATATCCTCACTACAATACCCTGAGCAATGCTCACATGAAGCAATGCTGAGTTACACTTTCCAATGCCACCTTGTTTCATGCAAAGGAAATTAGATTCCTTTTTTAATTTAATCTCAGTTCTATTTAATTAAAGTCTTAAGAATTGTTTTGTTTTTAAAAAATTGTTTAATAGAGGCTTTCGGATAAATTATTCACTGTAAGTTTGAATTTTATACAAGATATTCTAGGCTATGAATAAATTTCTAAGTGCTGGCAGAACCAAAATGCTAAAGAGCTGGGTGACAGGGATGACAAAGAGCTTCCTTATTTCTGCCTTAGAAGAGCTGTAAAAGGAAAGAGTTTGTGATTCTTCTCTGGTATCTTTGCTATTCATCTTGTGTGCATGGGTCTGGGGAGGAAGACTAATGGAAGAACTGTTTATGCTTCGTATTCCTCTTCCATATTTTTTTCATTTGCATTATTCCTGAATAATCTTCCTTCCTTCAGACTAGTTAAATAAGAGTATTTGATCTAGGAACCTAGCAGAGGACACTGCGAAGCTGAAAAGCTGAAATGATTCCTGACTGCAGGCATCTCTGACTCAGGAGCATTCAACTTGAGAGACTGAGAGCAGCAAGATCTGCAGAGCGCTCCAGCTCTGAGAATCTGCTTCATTAGCACCCATTTTTAAAGCATCACAATGAAGCAGCCAGCCACTCTGGGGATGGTAGCTGGGTGTCAAACACCTCAGCAGGCATTTTCAAGCTGTGATAACTGATCACTCAGTACGACTGCTTTCAAGAACTTCTGCTCTGCAGGTTGAAACATCTGGGGAAAAAATGCAGAGGATCAGTGGGGAAACTTACAGGGAAGGGGGGAGTGGAGAAGAGAGACAAGATATCTGTCATCAAATTAAACCCAAAGGCATAATGCACATTGTGCATTTCTCCTTAAACAGAAGAGCATTGACACACAGAAAGGTAGGAAAGTACAAAATGGATTACAAAATTGGATTCACTAGGCTAAAAAAGAGACACAGACTTAAGTCACTGACAAGTACACTTAGGTCTGGAAGAAGTAAATGCAGACAGTTCCCTGCTTTGGAGACAGAATTTGGCTTCCAGAGCAATGCTTACATCCATTTTGAATGGAAAAAGCATCGTAATCATCCTGTATCTGAGGAATTGGAAGGAATATCAAATCAGGACTTGAACTCCAGGACACATTCTGCATATCATATTTGTTGCTCATGCATATTCTACTCAGTCTCTGGGTGCTTCTAGTGGGGGTTTTGCTGCTAACAACCCTTCTAAAACTGTTCTCTGCTTTTGCAGTCTTTGTTTTCAGTATTATTTAGTTTTCATCTCACGACTTTACTTGGCAATATATGAATGCTCTTGAAGTCCACTCAGGAATATTGTATACATGGTATCCTTGACCCTTCAGCCTGGCTTCCCATTTTCTGAATGCCTCCTCCAGCTCCTGCCTGCCTTGAGAGACAGCCCATGCTCGTGGGTGTTAGGCACAGGCCAAACATGCTGTTTTGGCTGCAGGTATCTGGAAAGAGCACTGCTCTCAGCCAGTCTCGAGCCACTCATCAGCCCCCTCCTCACCTTACAGCATGATAACTGCATGTACAGTTCTCTTTTTAATACATGTTTTAGATTAAGAGTTTTGAAAGAACAAACTTTCTAGTCTGGCCTTGAAGAACTCTTCATGCAGTGCCACTCCTTACTGTGCCAGGACCTGTAGGCAATACTCTACTACAAACAATAAACACTATTACCATCTTGAAATGTCTTAGTTGCACTGAAGCATTCTTCAACACTCTAATAGTTTGTTTCAATTTTAAGAGATTTTCCATATAGCATGTTCCAAGCAGCAGAATTAGATATGGAAAAATCTGTTGAAAGGACCTGCTGAGCCCAAACCCTGTTTAAAATTGAACAATCACACAAGTGAGATTCACATTATAGTGCTCTTTAACTTGGGCAAATTGTATGTTCCCTGGAAGAGCTTCCACAGCATGAAAACCTTGCACTGCAGCTTAGCAATTAGGTTTATCCCCATGCAAGCCATCAAAGTCTTGTTATACCAAGTAGCCAGGGTCAGAACTGGAAACAAACAGAATGAAAGATGTTTATTAAATTATGAACCCCTTTAGAAGAAAAAAGGAGAAAGCCTATTCTAAACATAATGTCATCCAGTTAGAAAACATTATAAATAAATAAAGCAGCAGCATCAGCTTCTTAGGAAGTTCACTTACAAACACAATCCCTACGAAATCCAATTTTGCTTTTTGTTTTTAACATTATCATTACCTAAGTTTGAAATTAATATAATTTTTATTCTTCTGACATCACACTTGGAGTTTTTCCTTTGAGAATATTCTACAGTTACCAGAGCATGCCCTGAAAAAGCCTTGCCAACCACAATGATAAATATAAAATCCTTTAATTTCTAGGATACATTCTGTTTTTCTTAAAACTAATTTTTATTTCAAACTATGTAAATGCAGCCATTTTAGTGACTTTCTTGCCATCATTTGCTTGTTTATGATACTCTGTTTCACCACCTTGCTGTGTATTTTTTTGCTAGGCCTTTGATTTTATTGGGCTAATGGTCTGCGGAGAACCATGCACTAATGATAATATTAAAATATTTGCAAATATGTCACAAAAACTTGTAGAAGCATACTTAATGGCTAGGTGTGCCTTAAAATACATGTTGTATTGATTCACCAATACTGAATACCTCTGACATTTCTAACCCTTTGCCACTCTAATGGAATGGCCAACACACTCAAAATCTTTGAAAAAAATCTTTCCACACACACTCTCAATGCATACGCAATGCACAGAGGGTGACGAAATAAACCCATTTCCTTGTGAAAATAATTAAAAAAGCAGACTTTTCGTTAGCATTCAAGCATGTGGAAAGTGGATTTTGTCGTGTGGGTTTTTTTTTCAATAAAAAACTGATTTTTTTTTTCTCATTTTTTAATTCCAAATGTTTTGCAGAAAACAAAACAGTGAGCTCCCAGTAGTTGTTATGTGCCATAACAACTTAAGTTGGACCTTGGTTCTCTAGAATGGTTTCTAAACCACAGTTCCAGAGGGTTTGCTTAATGAACGGAATTTATTCCCTTCAGTTACAACATACAATAAACTGTATGCAAGACAAATTAAATGTTCCTGTTCTCTTTCCAGGCCATAATCTTACACACAACACTAACCAAAGCCATGGACCAGGCAAGTGGGTGATAAATGCATGTAATATATATAATGTGCATACAGACTAGAAACCCACAGCAGTATATTTTACACTCCATTTTTCAATTATGTATTTGCATTGCTCTTAGGCTTCCTTCTGATCTTTGCTCATATTCTGACCAGTCCAATTTATTTCCATTTCAGCTCATGGAGAGGTTCTTTAGCCTGTGGTAAAATACAGTGCAAAAAATATCAGTCTACTGAATCTGGAAAAACAAATTGCTTCCCAACAGTCTAGCACATACGGATTCAAAAACCTACCCAGCTCCTTATAACCAGCCTGGTTAATAAAGGGCAACAAGACATGTTTTGAGAGGGTCAGATGACTGTCACATTTCCAGCCATATGTTATCATTCCTTATCAAGATGCAAACTTGTGGGAAAGACTATGTCTTCTGTTAAACTTTTTTATGCACTTGCAGGGTAGAAGGGAAAGTCAAGGGTCTTTGAATGTAGATTTTTTGTCAAATTTTAACATAGTTCATTTCAAGGTTTCCAGGCGGTAAAAATATGCCAGATGGATGCCAAGTGAGTATTTCTTCTAGGCACAGTGCAAGAATCAGCACCACAAAATAATTTGTGGAAGAGCTTTTTGTCCTTTTCTGAGGCTCCCAGAAAAGTGCCTGAAAATGTATTCTGTAGTGTTGTAAGCCACACTCAATTTCCTATGTGGTCTTCTCATACCTCCATCTCAAACCCTACTGCTCTTATCTTTTCACGGAACTGTCAAATATGCTCATTTCAAATGCAAGATTTTGCGAATTCAGTGTGCATTTCTAAGAAAGTGTTGTCCTTTCAGGCTGCAGAATAGAAACGGGGCTTAATGATCATTTCCCTGCTACCCAATCTGCTCCGAGAACACGTCCCTCGTGGCATCTCTTACATTCTCAGTCTTCACAGGGATTTCATGGCCTGTAGGGCATAGTTCTTTGCCATGACTCCCACAGCTTTTCCATCTTGTCTCCTGTTAAAGCTTCTTAGCTATTTTCTTAGCTTTTTTCCTCACTCACTGAGCACTACTTCTGGTATTAAAAGTGCTTGCAGCTGCTCTTTTCATGTTTGTGTTCCTATTGTTCACTGGTCTGCTGCAATCTCCTCTGTGCTGCCAGTATGTAGGTCAGCATCACTTTTGCTCAAGCCGCTGTTAGCGAGTGATCTGGGCCTGAGTGTAAGTTCTGCTGATGAACTGGTTGCCTCTTTTGCCAAAAATTATTCTGCCTCTTATTAATTCTTCTTTTAACATTCAGTATATGCAATGTTCAGCAAAACTGTGATCTGCAGTAATAAAAGCTTCATCTGCTTGCCCTTGTTCTTGGCACCTCCTAGCAAATTTAGCCTTTTGACATATTATATTTTGCTTGTCTGTGACATCGGCTTCAAAAGACTCTTTTTTTCCCTTTTTTTTTTCATCTTTTTCTTTCTTCAGCGTGAGACACAGACAAGCAACAGCAGCAGGAGTAGCCAGGGCAAATGCCAAGGAATCTACATGGTATTTTTGTACCTTTCTGAATGAACTCCTGAACTTTTCAGCTTCAGCAGTAGCTAAGTTGCCAAAATCAATATTCTGCTTGTTCCTTTGTCTGCCCAGGAACCTGAAGGAAAACCCTCTGAAGGAGTGGCACTACAGCAGAAAGACTAAGCAGTAATGAGCTGAGAGGTGATGGCATGGTAATGGGTGGTTGCTTCTAATGATCTCTCTGTGTAGCAGTTTTAATATTCACCTACAGCAGATGTGGTAGATGACAAAGAGAGTTAGACAGCTGTGTGACATTAAGCCCTGTTTCAGCCCCTGCTGACATGTTCCCTTTTCACCAACACTTTTTGCCTTTTCTCCATCTTCTTCCCTTGCAAGAAAACTGTTAATGGCAGCTACAAAAGGCAGTTGCCTAAATGTGCATGTCATTCTGTAAGTTTTCCACGGCATCATACTCCAGCAGGTTTTTTACTACTGTAAGCATTGCTATTTTTAGTTGCATATTAACTACTAAGAAATGTTGAAACTTTTTCCTTTGTTTGTTTGTTTGTTTGTTTGTTTTCGGGGGGGAGCTTTGGGTTTGGGCTTTTTTGTTTTGTGGGAAGAAAATGCCTCCCATTTCATTAGAACCACAGGAAAAGAAGGCCAAGTGCGACTGTCAACTGTTCATAATAATCAGCTGTGTGGCATCTTTCAGTCAAGTGTCAGAGGCATTAAGGAATTAAGCCTTGCAATATAGCTACAAGAAAGGATTTTTTGGTAAGAATGCTTGCAACTTGTATTGCCAGGATGATAGCATCATAATTTTTATGATAAACAATAATACCAGCAATCATCATTATCAGAAACACAATAAATCATAGCTGACTTATCTAAAAATGGAATTTCCCACAGGATATGTAATTTCAAGACTGCAGCCTTTACTGAAGAGGATTGTTTAGATTTTTCTGCAGAATCCTCAGGTTTACAGTATTTTTCACAATCATGTGCTTGGTAAGAATATGTATAGCCCTCCATCAACCATTCTGTTTCTCCTTTTTATTCCTTTTTCATGTAGTCGGTATGAAGTTATAACAATTTCTGCATTTCTTTCAATGATCAGAATCAATGATCAGTCAAAGACAGAGCATCACATTCTGTGTTTCACTGTCTAGAGCAAGGAGACAGCCCAAGAAGCATGAACACATAAAAAACCTACGTGGTGGGATTGTTTCTGTTTTTTTCTCTCTTTTGTGTACTATATAGCTCTCAGGGTGATTTCCATGTATATTTAGCATAAAAATTGTGGTAGTCTGTTTCTTCTAACATCATGAAATTCAAAGAGATAAGGCTGGAACACTTGAGAGCCTGACATTAAATAAACATGGCCCCTGGATAAATAGTTAGTACTTCAGAAAATGAGGCCACCTACTTAAGTGCTAAGTGTGGGTTTACGTGTCTCTATAAACAGCCAGGCTTGAACATTTTGACCCAGTGCATAAATTCTCAGACAGTTAAACTGGACAGTGTATCTGTGCTTCACTGGTACAAGAATAAGGGCAACTGAAAGCCCTAGGAGTGATTTGCCATGGGAAAAATATGAGATATGTCTTCAGATAACCAGTTTGTCTTCAAAGATGCTAGGGGGAAGTAAAGGTTTTTTGAGATTTCTGAAGTCCATCTTGGGTTTCAGTTGGACGGATGTATGAAGATCTAAAGTTTCAAGACAAATGTTTTCTAAAAATGTAGTTTGGGATGAAGAAAAGCTATTTATTGTGATCAAATTAAAAATTATTGCTTTCAATTTTTATCACAGTATGGGCATAAAACAGAATACAGTAACAACATTTTAGGCCATTTGGAAATCAGACAATTCATTTTGAAAACTACCTGTTTCTGCAGAGAATTTTTGCATTATTGAATCAGAATTCTCAATGGAAAATGTCCCTTAAAATTTAACTTTTTGACCATGACTACATGAGATCCAACACCAAGCAGGAAACTGAAGCCCTCATATCCAAGGCCATGTGAAGAGCGTTGTACCTTCCACTGTGCTACTGAGTGGACACACACAAAACTTCAGTCATGATCCAGCAATGAACTAGCAAGGACTTTACCCTGCCATTGTAGTTGAAAGCAATTAGGAACAGCCCAGACAGAGAATGATGTTCTTACTTTTGTTACTCTGTCGCAGTGCGCTGTTGTGGAATGCTGGGCAGCGACAGCAGGGGCGCGATCTTCCCCCCCATGAGCTCTGCTATTCCCAGTTATTGCTTGGTCCGGCGCAGGAACAGATAACGATGACACGGGACTTGGGGTAAAACGGGATGGATTTATTAGGTCCACGACCTGGGACCCCAAGACAAAGCCTGGGGGGGGGAGGGGTCTGCAGAGGTTTTTATAGGGGGAGTGGTATAGGGCACCCAACCAATGAGGGCATGGCAGGGGAGGAATCCAGGGCAGAACTAACATTCTATAAACCTATCAGGGAGAGCAGGGGAGGGGGATAATACAAAGCAACAAATGGGGTATCGAACACTACAAGATAGACAAGGAACACTCTGGAAAAAGGGGTAGGGATAGGGAGGATTGACAGCTTGGGAGGGAGGAAGTTAGGGAAGGGCTTGGGGAGATGGGTAACTTGGGAGGGGAGGAGATTAGGGAGGAGAATAGTGGGCAAGCACAAACTTAAAGCAAAAACCACACCACAGCGCTACTTGAAACCAAGCACAAAGATAACTTGAAGAGTTAAGCTGTAAATTAAAACTGATAGTAGCTGTATAGGTCTGAAATTAATTATTGCACAACTTTTCCTGCAACATAATCCAAAGTATATTTTAATTGGATTCTAATGTTTTCTTTTTTAAGGAGACAGCTGGAGTTCCATCTGGCCTCATTTCTCACAACACAATCTATTTTGTACTATAATACTTCCAATATGGTAATTACTATTGTTGGTTGTAAAAAACCGTAAAGTTTCAGTCTGGACAATTTCATCTGGCCTTACAATAAAGCTGACTCCACTTTCAGTATGCTGTTGCTCAGCATATTAAAAATTATGCGCCACTGAAACAGCAATAAATAGCCAGACAAAAATATGTAACTGTTTCATTTTTGAGCATATCCCTTAAAAACAGAAGATTCAAATGCAAAAAGCATTCATTAAAAATAGAAAGAAATTGTATTGAAATCCACTGTTGGCTTTCTTAGTGGTAAAATCCAAATTATGATATTGTTTTCTAAAAGGAACAACTGCATTTAGATCATGAGAAAAACAAAGTATTGAACAAAGGAATACTGAGTATGTTACCTATTCTAGCACTCTGCCTCCAGCCTTGCAAACCAGCTCCAAAGCAATGTCCTCCACCTCAGCCAGGCTACTAAAGGTATTTAGGACCTGGAAGTTATTTTCTCTCTTTGTTTAATCTACAAAGACTGCGTAGTTGTTTCTACAGCACACTGAAGCGCTTGGAGACAAAGTCACATCCATTAGGCCTAGCTGGACAGACAAATTGGATGTAATAGGAGTGTTTGAGACCTCTGAGATAGATAACACTGATGATGGACTGAAGGCACAAGGGGGCTGAAGTGATTTGGACCAGCCGGGACATGCAGGTAGTGACAACGACAAAACATATTTTAAGCATCACTTGCAAGCTGGAGTAGTTCCCAGTGCAAAACATGTTCATGTGCCATGTGACCACAGTGAAACTGGTCCTTTTGCTGTTTTAATAATCAAACACAGAGAATAATTTTTCCAAAGTGCAGCTGTGCCATGTATTCATGTTCTGTACCTAGAGAATGAAGGCTACAGAAAATGTTAGACTGTTTCCTCCATGCCTGTCTAAAACCATCTCCAACATCTGGCATATGGGGCAAATCAGGGAGTAAAGCTACAGGGAGCAGAACTCACTATGAGACTTCCACTTGTGCTTCACTAGGGCAGCATCTTTCCGGTGATACTGCAGCTAGTCTGTAGGGAAGAGAGGGCAGTGTCATCCTCTCCCCGGTGTAACAGGAGGTCAGGATCTGTCCAGCTCCCTCTGATCCAGCTTGGCTAGTTGTTTATTGCTCATTTCTGTAGCAAAAGGGTCTATAGATAAATGTTCACATAACCTTTGTTTCACATAACTTTTGCAAGGGAATGTCTGGAGAGCTGAGCACTGGAACTTAACTGTGCTTTAAGATATCTGCAGATGGATGAGCAGTGAAATTTGTTCTTTTCTTCATCCCTTTGGTGGCTTCATTTGAGAAAATAAAAATGAGACTATATCATACTAATGTCCACAAAATTACATTCCGAGATATTACTGTTTCTACAACTTCAGCAACCATGATGGCTTTAAAAAAAAAGCCAGCTTGATATTTAGATTTATTAATTTTCCTGCCTAAGGCAGTTTGGGGATAAGTGTATATATTTTCAGGCTTTATGTGTTCAGTGTTTTGTGAGTGCTTTGTGAGATTTTTTTAATTTAGAAAAAAGTCAGTTTCCACTTAGAAGAAAACCAGGAATTTGGTGCGTAGGCCATAGATGTGTAGGCCTTAAGAGTGGTGGGGGTGGGGGGGGAGAGGGAGGGAGGGAGGAAGGGAGGAAGGAAGGGAGGGAGGAAGGGAGGAAGGAAGGGAGGAAGGAAGGGAGGAAGGAAGGGAGGAAGGAAGGAAGGAAGGGAGGGAGGGAGGGAGGAAGGAAGGAAGGAAGGAAGGAAGGAAGGAAGGAAGGAAGGAAGGAAGGAAGGAAGGAAGGAAGGAAGGAAGGAAGGAAGGAAGGAAGGAAGGAAGGAAGGAAGGAAGGAAGGAAGGAAGGAAGGAAGGAAGGAAGGAAGGAAGGAAGGAAGGAAGGAAGGAAGGAAGGAAGGAAGGAAGGAAGGAAGGAAGGAAGGAAGGAAGGAAGGAAGGAAGGAAGGAAGGAAGGAAGGAAGGAAGGAAGGAAGGAAGGAAGGAAGGAAGGAAGGAAGGAAGGAAGGAAGGAAGGAAGGAAGGAAGGAAGGAAGGAAGGAAGGAAGGAAGGAAGGAAGGAAGGAAGGAAGGAAGGAAGGAAGGAAGGAAGGAAGGAAGGAAGGAAGGAAGGAAGGAAGGAAGGAAGGAAGGAAGGAAGGAAGGAAGGAAGGAAGGAAGGAAGGAAGGAAGGAAGGAAGGAAGGAAGGGAGGGAGGGAGGGAGGGAGGGAGGGAGGGAGGGAGGGAGGGAGGCGGGAGCAGTGTTTCCAATCAGAGCAACTGGAACTTGAGCCCAGAGTGCAAACATTAATGAAGATATGTTTGCAGAACAGCTACAGACCCAGATACATTCTCAACGAAAAGTAAATCAGAGTCAGTAGATTTAACAAATTTATGCTCTTTACTGATGCCTTTTGGACTAAATTCTTGTACTGAGTTAAGAGATTAAGGGACAGATTCTGGGGTGTGTGAAGTGCTGTAGTGGAATGCTTTCAGCAAATAGTTGAGTTTCTGAGCAAATAATCCACTGTGCAGCACTGCCTTACTGCAGTCCTCACCTCAGGGGCTAATACGCTCTAGCCTGTAATTAGCAAGAGCTGTCTATCCAGTTTGGAAGCATTCGGTTGGAGTGGAAAACATTTAAATCTGCTTAGTATCCTGTTGGAAAGGTCATCACGAGTGGGCACATGGTGCAATCCAGCAGGCCGCCTTTTGCCTTTCTGGGAGACTGTTTGCTTCCTTATAGAAGGTCCATTAATGGAATGAACATGGGTTTAGTTTCAGCAGGAACTGTTTTCCTATGTGAAGGGTGTTGGTGTTTCTAGAAACCAGAACATACTGTCCCTCTCTTTCCTGGAATTAATGACTAGGTCATTTGAAGCAAATAGGGTTATTTTCCTTTGTGCCAGATGAAGAGAAAATTCATTTCAAGAACATAATGGTTTTAAACTGACAGTAGGCTTAGATAGACATTAGGAAGAAATTCTTCACTGTGAAGGTGGTGAGGCACTGGCACAGGCTGCCCAGAGAAGCTGTGGAGGCCCCATCCCTGGCAGTGTCCAAGGCCAGGTTGAATGGAGCAGCGTGGTCTAGGGGAAGTTGTCCCTGCTCATGGCAGGGGGGTTGGTCCATCCCAATAAGATATTCTATGATTCTATGATAACACAGGAGCCCATCTGTGTTAGACTCAAAGGCCCACAGAGCCCACTATCCTGTCCACTACAGTGACCAGGGGCAAAGAAAGGATGTAAGAAATAAGGCTGATACAGAGTGAGGTGACTTTGGTCTGACCCTCTTGAGCCAAGACTTCCTGACAGCATAGAATGGAATTTCAGTTATTTCAAATGAGGTTTTATTTCTATTATTCAGAATAAAAATCGAATCCAGATTTTAAATTTGTACATCTGTAGATGACTGATTTCTTTCCACTTGGTAAAATACCTGAGGAGTAAAGAGAAAACAGGCTAGCTATACTTTTTGTTGTCATCTAATTAAGCTCTGCAAACATTTTTCCCCCCTTTTAATTATTGTTTTGTGTCATTATTAACTACCAGCTTTGGACATGGGACTTCTAAACTGCAGATTCCTTACAGCTCTCAGAGATTTAGCTGCTCACATTAGCAGCTAATTTGAATTCAAATTAGGGTGATACACTTTTCTTCTGGTTTTGGGATCTGATCAGAATTGTGATCAATGCCAGAAAATAATCAGGTCCCTGGATACTTCCCCAGGGAGCATGCAACCCATGGATGTGCCAAGGAAGCATTCCACCTGGGTGATTATCTAGACAGCCCCTTGGAAACAGCTGAGGGTAAACCTTAGGGTCAAATGTCAGAAGATCAGCCTACCAGCACACCTGGGAGCAGCAGCAGTTTCCTGAGAGAAACTCCTTCAATCTAAGCCTGTGAATCTTCTTCTGCAGCAATCAGAACCCCGGGAAGAGGCAGGAGGGATTGCTCCTTTACCATATTGCTCATCAGAGCTTATTTATTTTGTTGCCAACTGAGCTGGCAGTTCTCTCTGTTAATGGAACTGGGAGAATAACAAACTCAAGGACTCCCTATGTCAAAAGCAGCATTTTGCCTTTTGCTTTTTGTTAGAATGGTTTGTTCCTCTTTGCTTCTACCCTCTGTGCTGTGTCTTCCTCCTACTTGTTTTAGCAGTTTATTTACAGACTGCACAATGACCTCTCACCTGCAACCAGATATTTGGGCTCCTTTTTACCAAGCTTGTTGTAATAAACCCCCAAATGTCTTCACCTCAAAACCTACATGTTGGCTTTACAGTCTTTGTTCTACAACTGCTTTGGAGGTCCAGGGACTATTTCTAAGGGGTCTGGGAAAAGAGCTAAGAAAAAGCAGCCTATAACCAGCTCACTCAGTGTCCTTGAACAGGGCCCTCACGTTTCCCAGAAAATTGTTCATTTCTCCACAAGTCAAAAGGGTTGAAATTATTGGTTTACTCTACAGCTATGAGATATGAAATGTTAAGAAGAAATAAAAATTATACAATCACTCCTTGATGACAGAGAATCAGCAGCAGACCCTGCAGCATAAAGGAATAACCACTGTCACACAGGTGAGGTCAACGCCCAGGCTCCCAAGAGGGGCTGCCTCCCACTAGTCACCAAGGTCTCTGAGGGAGCCAAGACATTTTTCAGACCTGCCCCTTTGGGACAAGATAACCACACCATGAGGACCTGCCAGCAGTGTTTTCATTCAGCCTCTGCCGCGACAGAGAGCAGAGGTCTGTTCTCAGCCCTAACACACCACGGAGCTTAACAAGCCTTAGCACAGTAAACTGTTCTCCAGACCCTGCTCCCTTCCTTGGTTCCTGCTCCTTTGCTTCCTCTGTTTCTTTCTTCCTGCTACTTCATTTTAGTCCCCCTCACTCTTGTTGGCAGATAATTTAATGGGGTAAATGAAAGAGAAGTTATTTTCTCTTTCTTCATATAGCATGCTATTTCAGCTTTAGCTAACTTGCCACATATCTGTGACTGAATACTGTGGAGCTCTTGATCATTTCACTGTGGTGAAATTATTTTCCTAGCCATTATAAAACAGAGATAGATCTTGGATTTGAGTCTGTGGGCTATAAAAAATCATGGCAAATAATCCATGTTTACTTGGTGTGTTGTTTTTTCTTTAAACTCTCTGTCATCTTCTCCTTCCGAAGTCAAAGAAACAAGGATTAGACAGAATTAAAACTTGGAGACAAATAGGATTCCAATTTATTACGATATCCAGGCTATACTTTTCAAGAATAATTTAAAGATCCCAGTCAACATTTATTTAAACTGTAGAAAGCTTTTGAGCAAAACCTTTGCAAACTTGTTGTTGACTGATTCTTCCTTCCAAACACAGAGCAGAAAATTCACGTACAATTGTTGCTATCAGTTTTCTTGCACTTTTAGAAAAATAAATACCAAGCTGTTTCTAATTGCCAGAGGGATTAATTAGTCAGTTAATTTGCAGTAGAAAAGGGAATAAAAAAGTCTTTAAATTATTAAATAAATGAATGTCAACCAAATCTTGCTAGGTTGAATGAAAGAATTCAAGAATATCCAATATCCAATAACAATATCCAGCTGAGAGATTTGTATGTCACATTTACTATGGAGAAATAATAACACCTCTGTGTTTAAGTTTGCAGCTGCAATACTCGTGGTAAATCTAATTTTGATTTTCTTTGCAATACAAAGAAATAGGAAGGAAAGCTCTTGTGACTTGACATTTCTGGAGTTGTAGACATGCTATGTGACTGCAGGAGTCTTAGGGCACTTGATTAGGTATCCTGCTTCTCATGTGGTGGCAAATCTTTTCTTGGAGACTGAATGTACTATATGGGGATCTCAGAAGTCTGAGGCACAACCTGCAAATCCCTTTGCATTATGTTCAGACCACTTATTTTTTGTCACCTTGATGGAATTTCCAAAATGCTTTTACACAATCATATTGTCCTGTAGCTGTATTTCCCTGTGCTGGCTCTCTACAACTGGATGAAGCTCACCTGAGTTTTTCTGTGTAGACTGGCTTCAGAGATAATCCTAAACCATATTAGGAAATGAAGCTGTTTCCATTCCTAGCTACACACCTCTCACATAAGTTCAAAATTTGAAGGTCAAAACAAACCATAGGTATTTGTAGGTTAAGAAATTAGCTTAGTTTTTGCTGTAGCGTTAACCTACTCATCATTTTGGGCTTTGCTGACTTTAGAGTTGATGTGTCCCACCCTGCACCCTGTGGCTGGGCTTCACTTGTGAGCTGCTCAGGCACAGGCTTTGCTGAGACCCTTAAGTCAATCCAATGCATTTTAGCCCACTATAAATAGCATGACCCTCAGCCAGTCCCTCCAGAGGGGGTGCACCTGGCAGAATCTCTTCCTATCCCAAAGGTGATTCCCAAAGGACTATCGGTGCATACCACAGCCAGACCCCTTCAGCTCCCAGGCACTGTGAGTTATGCAAAAGGTGACTTTTGCATAAAAAGGTGATGGAGAATGGGAGCAGAAACATCTTTAGAGTTGAGGATCACTTTTTTAAAAAAACAGAGTGTTGATATTAAGCTGTAAAAGAGGAGAAAAGGCTCCCCTGCTCTAGGAAACACTGGCTAGCCAAGAGTCGCTGATAGAAATGTACCAGGGAAGGAGCATGTTTAAAGCAGAATCCCTAATTCTGACTTGAATCACCTCACTTTCAATTGTGTTTCCAGCCTGTGGGACGTTGGTCCAAAATAAGGCTGTGT
This sequence comes from Vidua chalybeata, assembly GCF_026979565.1. Classification (NCBI taxonomy): domain Eukaryota; kingdom Metazoa; phylum Chordata; class Aves; order Passeriformes; family Viduidae; genus Vidua; species Vidua chalybeata. The sequence continues at coordinate 88,181,670 of NC_071531.1, read as the reverse complement.
TTTCTCCATCTAGCTCATTCAAAAACATATCTTGCTTCAGTGAGAAAGCAGTCTGAGAAACTAGCCCAGCATAGATTTTTCTAAAGAACCTTCATGTTGTCTGAGAATTTTTTCAGTGGTTACTGCTGGAAAAAAATATTCTATGTAAATAAAACCACTGTAACAGCTTGGGTCATGTTTGAAAGTAGCTGTGAAATGCCTTTCATGAATTGTCTTAGCACACCAAGATATGTGGAGTTGCCAAGTTTGGATTTTATCTTGTGTTCCTGTCAATATTCCTGTATTTATTTCTAATTGGCAAGGAGGTTCTTCATGTTTTTTTGTATTCTGCCATAAAGACAGGAAACCTCTTTCAACCCTGTTTAAGGACTCAATTACCTGATATAACATGAATGGTCATCCATGGCACATAATTGAACTTATTCTGTTTCCTCTATTTTTTTTTCTCAGAAGCTGTTGCTATAGAAAGAAATACAATGCCATTAGCTCTGTACAGATTACTTTGGAGGAAGGCAAGACAGCTGAGTGAAGAGAGTTCTGAGGTCTTGAGGAGATTTATTTTGAAACCAATGTATCATCTACATACTTGGATTTAATCCTACCAAGAAATCACCTGGAGTTAAATTTTTCAAGGTATTTAACACCTAAAGCTCAGAGATATTTCCTTAGTGTAATTTGTTTGATTCCAATATAGTGATCTCATGCTCTACAGGTTTACAGTGACACTGAAAAAGACCTGCATGCTTTTGAAAATGCACATGGTGCCTGTCTGCAGCTCTGGATTCCTACATACTGTGTAGAATTTGTCCTTCATGAATCAACATTCAATTGCCATGGGAAGAATTGATAGCCTCTATCAAATTTTCCTAAACAGAAGTTTACATAAAGATTCTACCCTCAACAAAAGCATGAGCTGGTGAGCTCATTGACAGTCCCAGCAATATGACTGGTGGCTCTATGGGATCAGAGGTGATTAACACCCTAGGCAGGAGTTGCCCTTCTGGCCTTTTTCAGGCAGACCTTCAGAGTTCACAGCATTTTTGCAATAATAATTACTGAAGGAAAAAAAACCACTCAAAATTATTTATTAATTTCACATTTCAGGAAAACAAAATCCAAAAAATATTTTATGATTGCTTCAAATCACTTGGACTAAGGAAACATTTTGAAGAAAGAAGGAAAAAAAAATATAAAAGGAGAGGGCAGGGAAAGTGTCAAAACCAGGCTTCAGCTTTATTCATACATTGAAAGAATAAGAGGTTTACTAGTTCCTGGATTTTTTGAGTCTTATTTCCACTGCATTTTGGTGTGATGCCTGCACTTGATAAATAATAAATTATGCTACTGCTGTTTGTGAGAGACCAGGTATCTCTGTCATGCAGCATGGTCTTGCAGCATGGTTGGCTTATAGGGGAAAAAAATACAGAGATCAAAGGCCCCTTCAAGCTGCTCTAGAGCACTGAGTCCTCAGCAATGTGGCTGCACCAGAGTTTAAATTCTGATGGACATTCTGCATCACTCTGCTGCCATGGCATGTAGGTGCCTATTGGTTGTTGTAGGGTGCATTGAGCAGCATCTACTTGGGCTGGTATCCTGCATCTGCTCCTGGCATCAGCAACACGGCTGCTCTCAAGTGTGTGAACGCCAGAACACCTGGAGAAGAGCAGGGAGGAGGAGCTGCTGCACCATGCTGTTCTGCACATGGCTCTTTAACATCCCACAGACTGTCATTTTGAGAAGCAGGAGGTGAAGGGATAGTCCAGAGCACACTGGTCTTTCTCTTTAAGGGGAGTGAGCAGGTGGATAGGGAAATAACGATGCAGAAGGAGGAGGTTTCAGGAAGAATCTCTCTAGCCGTTTTTCTAGCCAAGAAAGCAAGCAGCAATTTGACAAGAAACCTAACTTGTGCCAGCTTATGTGATCAACGGTTGCTATTCAGCACCTTGGGACTTAATTCCAGTAAACTTCAAATATGGTCTATATAGTGGGCAAAAAAAAGACTAGGACAGATTCCTGTCCCTAGTGCAAGACAGTCTCAGCAACACAGCCATGACAAGAAAATCTGCTTTTGCACGATAAATTACTCAGTGCTGGCTGTACATATTGCAGCCAGGGCTGGTGTGATTTGAGGGGAGTACAAATGATATTGTTCTTTACAAGGATCTAATTCAAAGAATTGATTATGAGATAGAGGAAACTGAAAAGAGCAAGAGGAAATGGAGAGAGGGAGTGGACAAGGCCTTTGGCTTTGTATCTTATACCTTAGGAGGCCTCCAGTCTGAAGTGAATCAGCTGTACAAATGTATGTGGGCCAGCCTTGGTAACCTTGGTACCTTAAAGCTCTTTGCTTTGGAGGGGGTCACTGCCCACTGACTTGTTCTGCACCCAGTTTAGCCCACAATTTTTTTTTTTTTAATTTTGATTCACCAGTATGCAATCAGCTTGAACAATAAAAGAAACTTAATTCAGAAACAAATAATACTAATAAAAAGTTAGACATCCCACTCTCTCTCCAAGTCTACTGGCACTCTGTTTCCAACAGAGGAGCATTACCACTGGGCTGCATTTTATAGCTCTGAATTTCCTCATCCCTTTTGGAATTCATTGAGGTCGTGGGTTTCACAGCTGAAAAAGATACCATGTAAAAAACATTCAATCTTTTTCAGGTCAGTATTTTCTTTGTTTGTCTGCTGCCTGAGCAATATTATTGTCTGCTTGCTAGATCTTGCTAGATGCAATAGGACTTCTAGGGAGGCCCACTGAGATCAAAATTACCCTGGCACTGAAGGACAGTACCCTCTGTCTCTTGCCACTGGTTTCTTCCTATCTCATAAAGACCTTCTCACTTAGACTGGGGAGATGACAGCTTGTAGAAAGTTGCACTGATGGAAAAAATATCAGGAATATAAATTTCAGTTTATGGATTAAAATTAAGAAGGAAATAAAGTTTTATCAAAGTTGCAAATGCTGACTTAGAAACCCAGTGCTTGTACTAGTACACTGAGTTGCTCCCTAATATTTTTTCCTGTTTTACAATCTCCACATTCAGTGAAATTTCCACAGCCTCAATTCCTGTAATTATTTTCTCTTAATCCAGAAAAAGAAGGCAGGTGAGAACTGAATCTATGAGAAAGCAGTAACCTTTAAACCTGTTACTGGTAGCAGGTATAGGCTGACTTGTGAAATTATGAAAACATATAGATGATACAGTTCTGGAAACAGTACTGTATTTGTGAACAGCTCTGGGATTTTATGGCATGATTAAATCTAGTGATTAAATTTTCTAATTTCAAACCTGCTGTTAGGAATGGCTGGGCAATGCATATGTTCTGAAGCATAGCTACCAGTTTCTCCCATGGCAATCAACATGAGATTAACATTCTAAATGTGTGATTTGTTATTTCAAGAAAAAGCAGGGGCATTATCTATTATTATTGAATTTGATGGTTTGTCACAGTTTTAAGATAAATGAGGAAAAAGTACAAATATAACACAATAATACACAAATAAAGCCAACTGCAAATGAAACAGTTGAGCATTTCTTAAGGGCTGAGAGTTGTCAAATCTGCTCCCACCATTGTTGCCAGTATCATTTCAAGTATCTAAAGGTTTTGAATAGAAAGAAGCATGAGAAATTGATTAGAAAAAGCATCTGAAGAAATAGGAGGATATGAAGCAAACAAGACTTTAGAAAGAAAATCAGGAAAAAAAATCCCAATTATTGTATTTTCCTAACTGAAGAATCATTTCCCAGAGGAAAATCTGCAATCTCTCTTGCTGATATGATTGAAAGTGAAGTTGAATAAAGTGCAGGCAGTCTTATATAAGGGCATAATTGATCTTTCACACTGTATTTTTATTATTCTGTGCTACTGTTTCCATCATTTTGTGCTCTGTAATTACTGTCAATTGCAAGACAAAAATCAACCTTGCAAAACAGAAAGATTCCAGTGCAAGAATAAACAATTAGCTCTTTCCCTAAAGGTTTGTCTCCTCTACACTATATTTATTTTTAATAGTTTAGTTACAGAAGCCCAGAGGCTGAAGCTCTCCATCTTTTAAAAGCTAAGAATTGTGCACTCATTTAGAAACTGAGAAATTCCCAAGGGACAATGATGACATGCTTCACCTTAATTTTAAACAGACTATTCCCAGGCAGTGTGTTCTTCTGTTCATGGCGGGACACAGCAGACCACAGCTCTGGTCCCTGCCTTTCTATTCCCTAATCCCTGACTGCATTTGGATTAGTGAACCCCTGATTATGAGCCAGGGTGTGCCCAGGTGGCCAAGAAGGCCGATGGCATCCTGGCCTGGATCAGCACTGGTGTGGCCAGCAGGAGCAGGGCAGTGACCGTCCCCCTGCACTCAGCACTGGTGAGGCCACAGCTCCAATCCTGTGTTCAGTTCTGGGCCCCTCACTGCAAGAAAGACATTGAGGGGCTGGAGCGTGTCCAGAGAAGGGCAGTGGAGCTGGAGAAAGGTCTGGAGCACAAGTCCTGTGAGGAGCAGCTGAGGGAGCTGGGGGTGTTCAGCCTGGAGAAAAGGAGGCTCAGGGGGACCTCATCACTCTCTGCAACTGCCTGAAAGTAGCCAGGTGGGGCTTGGTCTCTTCTTCCAGGTAGCAAGTGAGAGGGACAAGAGAAAAGAGCTTCAAGTTGTGCTGGAGAAGGTTTAGGTTGGATACTAGAAAATATTTCTCTACTGAAAGGCTTGTTGTCAAGCCCTGGGAGAGGCTGCCCAGGGGACTGGTGTAGTCAGCATCCCAGGAGGTATTAAAAAGATGTGTCTGTGTGGGAGTCAGACATGGTTTAGTGATGGACTGGATGGTTTGGCTTGACGATTTTAGAGGTACTTTCCAACCTTAAAGATTCTATGACTCTATGCTTATTGTGAAGCAGGACACAAAGTTGTTCAGATATTTGCATTTACATTTGGTGACCTACCTGTGGTTTAGTGGGAATAAAAGGAAACCTTTATTACTGTACAAGGGAGATGAGCCCATTACACAGTATTAAAAGCAGAGAAGTACTCAGAGAAGCTTTGCCAGTGTTTCCTGGAAGACCCATAAAGATTTGCAGGTGTACCTTCCCCACCTCCACACTGGAGAGGCTTCAGGTTTCCCTTTGCACCACAGAAGTAATTTCTGTGGTCATATTTGTGCAGAAGCACAGCTGGGCCATGCAAACCATCCCCTATTCCTGTGCATGTCCCCAGTACAGCGCCAGGCAGGGCACACTGCCTTTCGACACTGCTCTGGCTCACGACTGACTGCCACAGCCTACTCAGCATAAAGAGGGATGCAGGCCCCTTCATCTTCAATTTTAACCTCTTTCTCATCATACTGCCTACTATGTCCAAACATCCAGCACCAAGGGACCTACTCACAGCTGCTGTGTGCTCAGGAGGTGTGCTAAGCAGAGAGCACTGGGGGACAGAGATCAGATACACCTTCCTCTACTCCTGTTACATTTCTGCACTAAAGGAAAGGAGAGCTCCCTCCTTACCTGGCTGCTTCATCCAGTTTGCTCCAAAAATAGTCCCAGAAGAAGTTTTGGCTCTGTCTAATCTCCCTGTTCATTAGCAGGGTTTAGTGGGAAACACCAATGTCCGTTGCCAGCAGCACAAATCCGCCCCTTCACACCCAGCACAAAGAGCAGCACCTGGAGCCTTCAGGGTTGCACCACACACCCCACCATCCCCTGCCCCACCCGTTCAGACCTGTGAAAAGGTACAGGCACATGCCCCTCTCCATGCCAGTGAGGGGGATTTGCCTTCCTGTGCTGTGGCTACACATTTACCCAACACTTTGCACACACAAACAGTCGGCCCACGAGCACAGATGGTGCATGATTCACTCTGGGGCTCTGATCACTGACTGCTGCTGCCTTTGGATCGGCCCCACAGCACGAGGAAATTACCGCAGGCGGTTGTATCACTCGGTAATGATTTTGCAGCCAAAGGCTCCAGCTGCTCTTCCTTGAGTGGCAGCTTGGAACAAGGAGACCAGTACAGGACGGTAGGACTTCAAACATCTCCTTACTTCTGGCAGTACCAAAAGTGAAAGAAAAAAGCTCAAGCTGTGAAGGGCTACACACTGGATCAGCAAGGCAGACTGCTGCAGCCATCCTTCAGCCCCCCTGGTGCCTGTGGTCCTGCTGGCACTTGGTACATCCCACTGCATCCAGGGACAGTCTGGTAGAAGCAGCCAGGTCAGCAGCTGGGACACTGGCCCTTCTGCTTCTGGAAATGCTCTGCATAATTAATTCAGGGACAGATGCAGCTGGATGATTTACCTGTACTACAGCAGGTTGGAATTTGTGCTTTAGCATGTAGAAGCTTTTCCCTGTTATCATTAACAACTCTAGGAGAAGGTTGTTTTCCTTAAACACCTATAAAATACTGCAAATCCTGAGTCATCCTTCCAGATGGGATGCCCAGACTATCACAGGTAAGATTTTGTGAATGTGTCATCACGGCCACCCAGTGACATGTATCTAAAGGTGCCTGTAGGGATGTTATACCGACACTGACTTTTAAGAACAAACTTTAGGTGGCAAAAGGGGTACAAACAAACACCTCTCTTTTGGTGACACATGGCCCCACGGCCTTCTCGGGACTGTGCAGACAGCATTTGGCTTAGTTCTGAAGCCCCTCACCCAAAGGCCATCAACATCTCCAGGTGGAGAGCACCCTGCACCACTCCAAATGTAAACATTTTACTCACCTCTGTGCTGCCTAATTACATCACCATGGACCAAGGAAGAACACTGATTTAGGAATGACCAGGCACTTCCCTTCGTACACGTTGGCACAGTCCTTCAGACTTCCCTTTGTTCATGAAACCAAAATAATTAAGCGCAAAAACAAAACAGCTGGGAACTGCAGTGGACATCACTGACCTAAGAGCAACCAGCATATGGGCAGCACTAAGGGACACATTCTCTTTGATTAACGTGCTAGCTTGGTGTTGTGACAAAGCTTCCTTGATGCTTTTTTTTTTTGTTTGTTTGTAAATAATTACAAATATTTTGCCCAGATGGTGTTTACATAGCTGCCTAAAACACTTTCAGTTTTTTGAAACTATTAACACAGTTTCAAATTTAAAAACTACTGTGACAAATACTAGCAATTTCAAGATAGCTACCTCTAGGTACTAAATCAGAGCCCAACTCTATGAAACATTGTTACAAATAGATTTGTATGGGAACTTTTTAAAATGAAAATTTAAGGTATTCAGCTGTATAAAAGATTACCCCTTTTTAGTTGTACTTGCTTAAAATGGAAATCATTAACTAACAAAATCAGTGGCTCTTATTCCATGGACACCGATGGGATCACAGTTGTGCCTGCATTGTTATATAAATAGTTAAACTGTACTATTTCGCCTTTAATTAAAATTTCTACAATAATCTGGAAGTCAAGAAATACTTGTCATTTCCAAATTGTGAGCGGAAGGAAGAATATTTACAGAATAAATTTTCTTAAATGTTGATTTGTTGTTTGATTTACTTAAATGTTGTAGGGATATGAATTTAACTTTAAAATAAGCTTTTTTGGATGTGTTTTTCCATTAAAAAACCCAAACATTTTTCATCTCATTTGACTGTCTTAACACATCCTTAAAATAATGAATACACAGTTATGCCTACACACACAAAATAAACAGTGCATGCAGAATAGCTGTGTGATATGAACCTTGTTGTTTATTAAAGGAAGCACTTGCTTATCTTTGTAAAAAAAAAAAAACTTGAGAAAACAGAAAGTATTCACTCTATAAAAAGTCTGTGTAATAAAAGTCATTGAAATGCAAGACAACAGATTTATTCCAATGTAATTTTATGTTTGGAAGCAAACAGTAAAAATATAAATTTCACATGTAGTTTGATGATGTTTAAAAAGATATCTTCACTGTACTTATTAACAGTCAAACATAGACCACTTGTGGCAAAGCAACTGCTGATTACAAGATATGAGCAGAACTGGGCTTTGTGTTTGTTACAGGCAGAAACCAAGGGTTTTTGAGAAGATACTGTTAGTGTCACAGCATAGGTTGGAGGTGTCTGGGTTGGAAGGGACTTCAAGAGGTATTACAGGTCTGTCTCCAATTCCAAGCAAATGCAGGTCAAGTATGGAATACAACAGGCATGGATTTTCAAGAATTTGACTCAAAGGAAGAAGCAATAGTAGCTGAGAAGGAGAATAGCCCAATCAAAGCCAAGTTTCTGTAATGTCCTGACATGAATCAAGCACTTCTAGATTGTACAGGAGGAAACATGCTTTCTTTTGAAGACTAGCATCCATGACCTGATTCATGTTTTGGCCAGGCAGAAGAAGTTTAGAGACACCCCACATGAGTTACCCTCTCACAGTTGCTATCCCTGACTGGCAGCTGGGCACTGTTCATAAAGCAGCTGCTGCTGAGGCTATATTATTTGCAGCCAAACCATTTCATCCCCAATAATTAGCTGTAATGCCATAGCTAGAGATGTCTCCTACAAGGAAATAACAGAAGTATACTGTAGGTTGCACATGAAAAATCCACCATTTAGGTTTCCATTATGGGAATTTCATATTTTGTTTGTTTCCTGCCTTCATTGAGGTCTTCTGAAAACCAGAAAAAAAAATGCTTATCTAACCTTACCTTGTGTGCAGTGTGCTATATGTAATGTGAGAATTTTCTGTACACAAATTGAAAAAAAAACAACAGCCAAGGATGAGGTCTTTCTGGGACAGGCACTATCACTGTCCATTCCAAGGACTTTGCAACAAACTCGCTGCCCAGAAAGGGGAATGGATTTTCTTCAATCCACTATACCACTTCCCTGTCATACCTGGCCCTACTGCAGGCTAAGAATGATTCAAGAATGACCTTCACTTGCACCCAGCTACTATGCAAAATTAATTGGACTACTTAAATTCAACTAGCTGTGGTTACCCAAAGCTCAGTAAAGTTCAAGAAACTGATAAAACCTCAGAAAAATATGCAATTATAATCTGGAATTAAACAGTGAACTCTAGACACAGAAATAAGAAAGGAGCAATTGAGACATTTATTCACTCTAAGAAGATATGCTGAAGACAGCAGCTGTTCATCTAAAGACAAAAAGGCCAGAATATCTTTTAATTCCTAAAGAGATTAAATAGAGAACTTGAATGTCTGAATATCAACTGAGCAATTTGCATATAGTCACTCATGAAGTCACTGGTGTGGCTAGGTCAGTCTGGTGGGGAGCTCAGCGTGTGAAAAGCTTATTAAATACTGTTTGGGGATGGACAAGGCTTTCTGACCCAAGAGGTCCTGTTCCTTCATGAGGCTTAGTTATGTTCTCTACCATATTTGTTCCCCTCCTACTCTGTATCTTTTCCTTAATAGACACAGTGCACTTCAAGATGGAGTTACTGAGTGCCAGAAGGCTTCTCCAGGAAGGTGCAGCATCCATTAGAAGCCTGTACTAATTGCTACTCCCAGCCACCCTTTCCAGATCTATAAAAGAAGCAAACTGTTCCCACAACAATACTGAGCATTTCACAGTCTCATGCAGTAAAGAAGGGGTAACAGAGAACAGCCACTGTGTTAAAATAGAAATTCATAATTTTGTAGGGTCAGTGGTATTTTATGGGACTTTTCATGCCTGGAACAATTTAATGACAGCTACAGATTGCCATATTTATTCCTTACCATTTCCAAGTTGACGATCAATTGCCTCATCTTTTCAGGCCAGCAGTGTTTGCCATGTACATGAAAAAAGATGTGCAGGGGCAGCCAGAACCCTTGATAAGTATTTAGAGGCTGAGGGTGGTTCTGTTGTAACTATGTGATGGAATTATCCATCACATAAATTGAGTAAAGGTGTCTCTGACACACAACTCTGATCTGCAGCCACATTTGTGGAAGTAGGATAAACACACTGCAGCCATTGTCCTGAAAATTTATATTAATAAGAGGAAATGTAGACTTTAAAAGCAGAAGGAGAATGAACACATAGAGCAATTGCTTTTTGGATATATGGACCTGATTCTTCCTGAATTAACTTCACCACTCCACAAGCTCTGCTACTGCCAGATGTATAAAGTGACTTCAGTGATAGCGAAGAGATTTTCATTCCTGTTGAATTACTGTAATTTCTTGAGCTAACTTTGCAGACAGTGTTTTGAGGCAAACAAAACTCACCTTTGCAAAAACATGTCTAGTCAAGTTGGGGGGTGAGAAGCAGGGGGGAGGCTTTCTCCATCCCTGTCCAGGTGGGAGGTTTTCTCCATCCCTATCTTCCTGCCTCTCTGGGAAGATTCTGCCTCAATCCCTGCCATGTCTCAGCATGGGTACTTTGGTGCAATGTTTTTGAGAGATAACGATACCAAGGTCGATTTTAGGAAACAGAGAATCAAAAATATAGGATTCTGTGACTCCTATGACATATTTCATCTCTGATTCAACTATGTGGGTAATCCCAGTGAAGCCTCTGGAAGTCATTATATACAGGCAGCTGTGGTATACTGAGCACAGAGGTCCTGCATCTAACATGCCTCTAACAGCAATGCACAGCTGAAATTTTTGGTGAGTCAAAATCTTGGGACTTCAGGCAAAAAAGCAAGTGCTTAGCATTAATCATGCACATTATTCATCTTTATCAACTTTATGAGTTGAAGGTGAGCTTGAAGCAGTCCTAAAATTAGTGGAGAAGGGATGTAAAGAGAAGAAAATGTATTGATATTATTCTCCTGGTCATATAAATAAATAAAATAAAATACTTGTGATCTTTTTGCTGTTTCTCGTCATTCAGGCTGTACCCAAAATACAGTTGCATCAAGGGTGGATTACCCTGACATATTTTCCCAGCAGCATCACGTGACAGTTGCTAGCAGGGAAAGCAAAAAGAAGCTAGAAGGAATTGCAAAATGTTTGAGAGCAGGCTTAGAGGGAAGGCTGACTTTCCCAGACTGCTGATATGCAGCCATTCTAGAGCTGCTGACTGCAAATTCCCCAGTTAACCACAGTCCCTTGTGTTGTTACAGACTCCCCTGTTGAGATTAGCAACTGTTATTTATCTTTGCTGAGTTAACTTGTACATTAAAAAAGGAACAGATCAACTAAAGGTAACTAATGAAGGCAGGATTTGCCCAAATTCAACAGATAAAAATTAGATCAACATGACTTCACAAAAAGAAAAAACCTATTTCCCATGGAGATTTGGCATTTAAGATGGTTTATTTGTTACAGCTTAGTGTAGTGTCATCTGCACAAACATCACAGCATTTTGTGTTGCATCATCCCTTGACACCAAGTGCAGCCTAAGGCTGCCATAAACTAGCAGGCATGACCATCTATTCATTGTCTTGGATCAATCATTTCAGTGGAGAATGCAGGATGTTCTGTTGGCACGAGAACCATTACCTTCAGTACAATTAAAGGTGATTTGGCTGTCCTCTGGGAGAGCCCTGCTCCAGTGTTCACAGTAATTTAGAATCACATCAAGCTACCATGGTCATAGTCAGCTTAGCAGAGTGTTTTATAGGTCATTTTCCCAAAGTTAAATGGCTTAAAATTGAAAAAAAGAAGTCCAAGGTTGCCAAAATTAGTTGTCTGTACTGGGAGGTAGCTCTGATGTCAAGAGTTACTAACAGTAGTGAGTGCCCCGGTGGAAATAAGGCTTTTCCATGACTCTCCTCTAGGATTGTACCAGACCTTATGAGTAGGCCACCCACTGCTGAAAGTGGGATTCATTCTTACTATTGAAAAGGCCTTAGGGAGTCCTTCTTTCATTGATTTCCTCTCTCTGGAAGTAAAGCCCCACTGCCTTTTTTTCTGTTTAGAGAGAGAACATATAAGACAACACTCTGTCTTCTCCTCTACAACTGTATTTTCCATATTTGAAGACTGCTGTCACATCATCTCCTTGCATTTTCTTTTGTGGCATAAACTATAATAATTCATTCATCTGTCACTCTTAGACCACATCATTCAGAAGCCTTTTGCAATTCCTTCACATCTTTCTCAAAATACAGCTTCCCAAACTAAACACTATATCCATTCTGAACAGGAAGATTATTTCCAGGGATCCCTTTTTCTGTCCCAACCAAATGCTTGGTTTTCTTATTGTCATAGCCTAAAAATATTGACTTGTGGTTATCTTATAAACCATGACAAACCTCAAGTCCCTTTTTTTTTGAGACAGTACTTAATCTGTGTTTTCCCCATTCATTTTTTATGGAACAGATTAGTCCTTTCTGAATACAGACACTCCATTAGCTTTAAGAACTTTTCTCAGTTTTCTCCATAAAATTACAAATTCCGTTTCCAATTTCCATGCACTTTCACACGTCTTTGTCATATGAGAGTTTAACAAGCACATTTTCCACCTCATCTTCCTATTATTGTTTCACACAGATCTAGAACCCAGGACCAGTCTTCAAAAATATTGCTCTCATCTTGGCAGTAAACCTCAGGTAGCTACAGTTTGAGTGCAATTGGCTGTAGCTCAGCTCTCCCTCTAGCTGTTCTCATTTAGTTAACCCAAGTGCAAGGCCCCTGGGGAAAGGTTCATGACATGAACTTCTCAGTTTTGTGAATCTCCATGGCCACACTGTCTTCTTTTAAGAGGGTAACACTTCACACAATCCAAAACAACAGGGGCCTACAAATAGTTGCATTTACACCAGGTTCATGGAACTATCCTTGCCCTTTCTTAGTTGGTCCTAGACATATTTCCCACATTAATAGGTTGGCTTGAGCACAACGCCTTCTGTTTCATGAACGAACATAGGGTCTACAGGATAGAGCCATGACAAAGAATAGCTCATTGCTGACATGCTCATTTTTTCAAACAGCAGTTAAATCAGTTGCATATCTACCAAACCAATGGTAAGCCTTGACATTTCCCCATGTGAGTGGCACCCTCACAGAATATTTAAACATACGCAGCTAGAATTATAACATCAGCAATATGTTTGACTCAGTATTATAACAGAATAAGGACAATCTCTGTGATAGAAAGTGTGTAACTATGACATATAATAGACAGGATTCACTAAGAAATGTCAAATAAGAATAAGGAGATGTTTTTCACTTCACATCATTATCAAACTCATATTTTCCTTCTCTCAGACATTGCCATGAACATAGGATGCTGCCTGAAGCCCAGGTGTTACCTAGGTGTCCGGGTGTCAAGTTTCTGTAAATCAATCTAGATTTGGCTGTGTATTACTGAAATACTTTGGGGAACACATCTGCACTAATATGGGTCATTTCCTGGCAGGGGAACTGGAGGACAAGTTCAAGGAAACCAAAATGATCTATGAGAGTTTGGTTTTCAGCACATGATGAACAGAAATGCCCTTGACCATTTCCCAAGATTGACTTCTCACCAAACCTCATGATCATTTTTATTGCTAAGAGTTCAGTGTATTAAACAGGAAACATTAACTTTTTTTTTTGTCAAGATCAGATAAATTCCCTGAGTCTGTTGGGGTTATTTTCTGTCCATTGCTTCCATAAGAAATTCAAGAGTCATCTGCTTTGCCACACTGGCTTTGGCACTCCAGCTGGACTTCAAGCTTGTTTATGCTATGTACATTTAAAACAAACTTGGCAGATGGAACAGTGGGTTCTTCCAACATACACCTGCCTCAGGTCTCCCGAGCTGTGACATATGGCTTATAGGTAATTGACTGCCTCAGAAAATGGCCTCATGAAAGCAACAACTTGGCCTTGAGTAGGCCCAAATTTTTTACCAGTATTTCAAAAAGCTTGCGTAGGAAAATGGCATCTTTCCTATTTCCTAACACACCAGAAGCACTTTCATCAGATGCTTTTAAATTTGCCATTCACAGTCAAACTCTGCTGCATTTGGACAGAGGCTAGTTTTCCACATCAGGTGGCCATAAATGCTAGCTAGAATGAAGAAAGATAGTGCAGGAACTTTGGCCTTGATTCATCACTTTGTGATCCATTTAATACCAGACAAATTTCATCTGAGTTCTACAAACCTGCCAGGAATTAGTGATGGATAATATTAATACTGCAAAGTGAAAACTGAGACTGGTAAAATTAATCAGTAATTTATTCATGTGTTGCCAGAGCAGGAGGGAACCATAAAAATTTTAATAATAAGCCTAAATATGAAAGATGCCCCATTGTTATAATGCAAGCACCAATTTTCCAGGTCCTCTTGGATCATTACAATTCCACCAGCTGATGACCAGGACAGAATCTGGTGGCTATTCCTACTGATGCATGTGCTGTGCAGTGGGCACACTCCCAAGGACCAGAACAGGGCCAGAAAGGCAACCCAGCATAGCCCCTGCTGAGAAGCAGAGACAATGTCCTGGTGTGGCATGGCTGAGCAGCCACCATGCAGCTTTTGCAGCATGCTCAGCATGAGGTCCTGTGGGACGTCAGCCTGTGGCTCCACAAACCCATGCTGTACCTCTGCTCTACACAGTTTATTGCAAAACAAATATTTTCTAACAGTTCAGTGCTAGGATTTGGTGCATGACTTTGGGGAGCTCTTCTCTAAGGTTATCTTCTTCTAACAGAAATCAGTTCATCTGCATCAGCTTCATAGCAAGTCTCATTTTTATTTTCAGAAGGTCTTGTGTTATTACTCTATGTACTATATGGACTGTAGCAAAATACAGATATTCTAAAGGGGATATAAATTGAGGACTTGTCATAATAAACAAACCTTTACCCATAGCACAGAACTGGTATGAAATGGCCTAGTCCTTTTTTTCCTGGAACAATTTTGTGTCAGTCTCCACAGCTCCAGCTGACACAGTGATAGGGAATGACCCTTCTTTACTCACCACATCAATTTACTGTCACCACTTATGTTGCTTTGTTATTTTCCCCTTAGCTATTTGTCTTTTCTAGTCCTTTAGTTCACTCATGTGAAAGTACTGAGGTAGTCTTTCCAAAAGAGAAATGGAAAGCTGTAATCAAAATGAGTGGGATGTAATTTATCTATCACACAGATTGTCATCAGTGGTTTTGTGCGAGGAATCCACAAAAAAAAGAGCTTGTACTGATACACATGGGTTTCTCAACTCCAAGACAGTAATGATTATTGGGTTTTGACCTCAATTTGGATTTTCATTTTCCTCTTGAGAAGAAAAGCCCCATTCAGTTTGTTTCCAACATACTCCCTGCCTTGCTCATGAAAGGCAAGGCTTAAAATGTAAATATGTTCAGTTTGCTTGTTCTTTAAGGTTTGGTGTTAGAAAAAAACTTGTTGATTAAAGTTCTTCTTCTCCAAGAATTTTAGATGAGTCTCACCTGCAATGCTAGAAAGCAGTGTCTGGAAAGCTTTATTAGCCATATAAAATATTGGCTCCTAGTGATGCAAAATGAGGCTTTTTTATCTTTCTGAAGGACCACATGTGTTTGACCTTCCTGAAACAAATTACTACCTGTGTCCTTTGATGCCACCTTTCTGGAAAAAAGATAGCTCAGCTGTGTAAGGAGGTCCTTGATGTCAACAGAGATGGCTGACTGGCTTTCCCAAATGCCCCTAATTTGCAGTTTTCTCCCCTCTTTCCACCTGAAAAATGCAACTGAGTGACAGGAATACTCACAAGCAAAACTGTGGCTCACATATATAAACAGATGGATACATATACAGACATCTATAAACATATTTATTGCTAGGCGTTGATGAATCAAGGAGCTCAGTAGAGGTGAGGCTGCTGCAGCTCTATGTCCCCAGAGTACACAGTCCCTGTATCAAGAAAATAGTTAAGGAATGGAGTTTAATGAGAAGTCAGGCCAGGCAGTGCTGACCAGCCACTGTTCACACAGAAGCCTTCACCTTTGCACATTTGCTCCTGCCCAGACCACCTTGATCTTTCCCATTCCCCACCTCCCTGAATAGCCCATAAAAGGTCTTGTACCATCTCCTAATGTACTTCCTCAGCTTCACACAGTGTCTCATACCCACCCCTCCAGCAGTGAGCCTGTCAGTCTGCAGAACGCTTTGGAGAGCCTTTTCCTTTGGCTGTTTATCAGCCCCTGGGGCTGAGAATTCCCTATGACAGCCTGGGAGGGCTCATATCTCTCACTGGTTTACTGGGACTCCCTCCTCTGCCATTTTGCCCAAGGACACTCTAACACAGTGCACATCTATAGATTTACCTGCTTTTCCTGTAGGCTGCTGCTGCCACTCAGATCATGTGCAGTACAGGAAGAGCAGCCAAGATCTTCCTAGTATCAGGAGAATTGAATAAAATTTATAGTGAGAGAAGTCAGCATTCTCTGATTCTGCACCCCCTTTAGAAGCTTACCTAAACCAAATTTTAAGAGTTTTCAGTTAGTTCTATGATAGCAAATAAACCTTAGCAATGGTAAGTTCACCTTCACTTTGCTTCACTTACCTTATGATGTCCTTATCTTCTTTTCTGAAATAAACTTTTAATTAACAGAGTGACCTTGTCTAGGTCACTTCATCTCTCTGTGTTTCTCTTCTCCCTTTTGTTCAATTAAGACAATAAAACAATGCAGCCACATGGGCATTGTGAAACTTAATTAACTGATGTGTGCGGGACACTCTGAGGTTCTGCAAAGGAGAGCACCGTAAGCATGAAAATTAATGTTAGGATAAGTGTTGCTTAATAACCTGGCAGAGCATCTGTAAGTGAACAGTTTTTTTAAAATCACTTCAGATTTTCTTATGCATTGAAATAAGTTCTGCTGCAGGGCCTTCAGTGTTAAGTGGCCAAAAGCATA
Source organism: Vidua chalybeata (assembly GCF_026979565.1). Taxonomy (NCBI): domain Eukaryota; kingdom Metazoa; phylum Chordata; class Aves; order Passeriformes; family Viduidae; genus Vidua; species Vidua chalybeata. Next base: position 88,164,953 of record NC_071531.1, on the reverse strand, counting down.
AAAGAGGGGAGTAGCTTGCAGTCTCAGGTTAATTACTCAGTTAAACAGAATAGCTTATAGTTGGGCTTGGTGATCTTGAGGCTGTTTTCCATTCTAAATGAGTCTATGATTAGCAGAACACAAGTTCCACTCAGTTTAATGCTTAGGTTATGTATTCTCACCTATATTCATATAAATCTTCACATTCTTCTCAACACTACCATTGGAATAGCAGGTACAAATTGACCCTAAAATCTGAGCAAAACAGAGCATCAAACCTGGAAAGTTTTTTAAAATTAGTTTCTTTTACAAATCTGGTCAAGCTACATCTGATGACCTAAGTATACCTATTAGATTTCCATTTCAGGAGTCTCCCTGTCACAACTTCTGTCAATGCATTTTGTTCTCAGTTCTAGTCTCATGCAAAGCTTGGGCGAAGCTCAGTAGGTACAGACATACAAAAGAAATTAAATACCACACCACTCAAGGAAAGAATGGTGTTCTACACAGTAAGATCAGAAAAAGAGTGTGTGAAATTTCCATATTTTAAACTAAGTTCATTTTAGTTCATTTAGTTTAGTAGTTTAGGATATGTATTCTATATTATTTTTTATAAAATTAATTAATTTTTATATATCAATATTTTAAATGACTTTACCATAAGTATCTAGCTGTGTAGCTGAGTAACTTCCCTGATTATGACAAAAAAAACACAACCAAGAAATTAAGTTCAGCTTTTCAACGTAAGACATGGCAGATGCCAGGATTCTAGTGATGCCACGGTCCTTAGAAGCCAGGCGATGCACAGTTAATTTTTAGACAGTTACCAGGCAACAGTTGGGACTAACAGAAGGCCATGAACAACTCCTTAATTTTCTTTCCTGAATCTGTGCTGCTGGATTTATATTTCAACTATTTTTCCATCAAAGGTCTAAGCCATTGAAAAAAGATCATACAGTACATTGGTTAGATTAGATAAGTGATTTTCTTTAGCAGGTCTAAGCACTCAATAAATCTGTTCCTTTGTAAGTATAATATAAAATTGCTCTTTCCATTTTCATGTGCTTAGAGCTAAGAAATTTTACCTGAAAGAAAGAAGTGATGAAAAATCTCAGAGCCATTCTGTGATATTGCAAAAAATATAAGCCTATGATTTTGCTTTTTGTTTGGATTTTCTTTTACCTGTCATTTCTGTTTTAACATGTTTCCCAAACTTCTGCTATCAACCTTTCTAATAATTAACACTAAAACATGAATGATGGTTTAGCACACAATGAAACATTCAGCTATGCTACAGTTTTTTCTAATTCTCTCCCTTGGTTTCACCAACAAACAACTGAGTTTGATATGCTTACAAAAGGAAAAAATTGCATGTTTGCCTGGAGTAGGAGAGAACTCAACTTGAGGATCAAGATGTACTGTCCTCTATTATTGTTCTATAGTAGCACTAATTTGTCAAACTGTCTTTTACATGCCAAAAATCACACTTCATACTCCAAGTCATCCAGAGTCTGAGCTCAACATACATAAAAAATTAAATAGGAACAAATGGAGCTTTCCTTCTATTTTAGCATTTCATGATTTAAAAAAAAGGTGTTTCATGCAATCTAATTGCTATTGTGCTTTTAGTATATAATCGTCATCACAATATCTGTCTCACAGCACAGTCAACAACTGCAGCTCCTCACCTGTCGAGATTTCTATATCCAGCAGTGTGATCTCATCTCTAAGAGGAACAACATTAAACCATTGCCACAAAAAATATGAGCCCAGTGTTTCAGACAAAAGACATGAAAATCCATATCATTTTTCCTCTTTAGGAAAATGGAAGATAGGAAAAAGGAAAGGTTCTAATTTCCCTACTTCACATACTGTGTATTACCACTCTACTATGTGACACTGTCTGCAGGTCCTCAGAATCATGAGTTTATTTCTACTATTATTTATGACTGTTACTGCACAAGATTCCACACATAAGCTGTCCTCTTCAATTGCAAACCCAGTGTGTTCAGCACTGCAGGAACACAAAATACCATGTTGTCAACTTGTGGGATTGAGTCATTGCAAAAGACTTAAAGAGCCTGCACCTACCTCCCAGAGGTTCTTTTGAATGTTTCTGGCATTAGTATCACTGTAAAGTATAACCCACCGTACAATATGTGGGTTGCCTGAAAGGCTTAAGTGCTGCAATACACAGGAATTGGATGCTTTGCTAGGCATCTTATTCAAAGCAAATCTGAGATGATGACTCTTACTCCAGTTTTCTGTAGCATCTGGCATTTTACAAACATTGATCAACTATTCCCTTATATAGGGATGTGTTAGCAATCCCACAATGTGTGGGACAAAATTGAAGTAGACAGTGGTTGAAAAAAATATTTTGCTGCCTGGAAGTCAACATTCATGAAGCTGACTGTGAGTCCTTGAAATCAAGCTCTGGCTTCATAACTGGTTTGAGCTGACCTAAATCTGGGCTGTTATTTAAAGGGATAGCTCTACCTTCTGCTCTCTGGCCCCAGCCACATTTTCTCACTTGTGCCAACACAAGATGTCGTGCGGATGCACAGAAGGTTGGATCAGGGAATTTACCTAATGGAAAATACAGAAAAGAAACAACCATGCAGATGGTTTAGTCACATCAAATGGACCATGGAACTGAACCCTCAGGTTCAATGCCCCTGCATTCTGCTTTGAAAGAGCTGCACTTGAGGTTGCTGGGGGAGAAAAAACTGAAAGGACTCTTAGCTGTGCCTGTTCAGCATGGGTTGGATGAGCAAAACCCTTACTCTGCACGGAGGGCTTGGGCTCTCTCTGCCAGAGTGGCCCAAAGCTCATGAACAGTCCACACGGGAGAGTTCCCACGTGCACTCTGAGCAGGAGCACAGGCTCAAACTTGGCTAACAGCAGCAGTAAAGGGGGCACTGGTTGCACGTTAAAGTCGGGGAGAGGCTTGGGGGTAAGTAGCCCTCCATCTTGGCTGGAATGGCAAAGAGCTCCTTTTGCCTGCTCTGCTCTCCCTCCTGCTCTGTAAGTGAAATGGTGCTGTTTTCTCACTTTTCCTGGTTCACTCCATCAGCACTGAGGTGACACTCTGTCATCCCTTCTCAAATAATCCATGCTTCCCATCACTCCCCACCTTCCTTTCTCTTGTACAAATAATACAGGTTTTCTCCTTTGGCACAAATGTCGCCTAAGCTTCCACATGTTCACCCCTTCTTACCGAGGCCCCACAAACTTCTGTCCCTGGGGATACTCAGCATTCTCTATATTTTTGAACTTCCAAACCCAGTCAGGGCAAATCCAGAGCACACTCCAAATCCTTCTATCTATGTTGACTTGAATATGCTCAAAATGCTTGCCAACATTTTGAGTCAAACTCTAAATGGCCACCTAAGAATGGAAAGGGTCCTTCAGCCACCCATAAGTCACAAAGAAAGATGACAACTTGAACAAAACTTCTGTGAAAAAAAAGTGGCTTTGTCCTATTAAAGCAGATTTCAACTAATTGGAAACAATACACTGTGGGGTTTTTAAAATAGTTTAACCAAAATGCTCCCCTTTGGCTATGTTTATCATTGAAACACAGCCATTTTATGACACAAAAAGACAGCACTTGCCCTGGTTTGCAGCCAATATGCTGAAGGCTTCAGAAACAGTTTTATCATCATTTAAATCAAATGGCATTGCTGAACATTTTAAGAAAACAAAGGGGAACTATGTAGGACCCTTGCAGTAGATGAGTCCTCTGACCAGTTCACAAAATTTTTTATGCCCAAATGGATCTGAACTAGTTGGTTGTTTCCTTTATTCTTATACTACTAAGGAAGGACAACAACTTGAGGGGGAAAAAAGACATCATCGATCTACAATTTTTTTTCTCTTACTTGTATAGAATGCCAATGAATATATTTAATTTCTACCAGTCTTTTACACTCTATTGTGATAAGCATCTATTAGTTTTTGGAAGTGGTCATCTCTCTCTTCACTGTGCAGAGATGCAAAGCATCCTTCTTAGGACAGAGGCCAGATTCACCTTTCCTAAATTGTAACATTTACTTAAGTTGCCTCCCATCTGAGCCTGAATCATCCTTCTGATGGTTATCTCCTTCCATTAACTACAAAGAAAACACAGGTCAAAAGCAATCAAAACAGACATCTCACTGCAGCACTTCCTTAGGGAGGAGACACCAATGTCTTTGGGTATTCTCTTCGGGCTTTGTGCTCTTGTTTTGGTGTGCTTGTGTTAGGTAGGCTAGACCTTGCAATTTGATGGTAAAACAGCAAAGTCTGAGTTGGGGGAAATATGACAATCTAGGGGGTCTGGGAAATTATTTTCCAGCAGAAAAATATTTTTTTTTTTAATGTACTTGATGTTTATTCTATCTTCAGAAGCCTTGGAAGGCATTCAGCATCACCTACACATTGGGAAAGGATCTTATTCTTTTATTCCCAGTTGTAGCACTGATCATTTGTGTGACCTTGGACAGATGACTTCCCCATCCCATGTCCTGTTCCCCTGTTCACCTTTAACTCCTCTGTCTGTTTAGATTATAAACTTTCTGCTACAAGGACTGCAGTGTTGTACAATGATAAAATGTGACAAGACCAATCAGTGTCATGGAAACCAGGGTTCTTCAGAAGAGTTTCCCTTTGCCAAGGCTCTTCCCCTAGGGGATGTAGACAGAGAAGGTTGGTTAGGAATGTTCTCAGCAGTAACAGAACAAGAGTTAGAAGGAATTCAAGACTGAAAGCTCTCTGTGGCCCAAAGGTGACTTGGAGGCAAGGCAAGCTTTGGGTAAAGGTATTGTAGAGGTTTAGGGGCATGTATTGTACAACATCTCACATAGTCCCAATGGAACCTATGCTACAGGATTGGGAAGCAATGAACACCCACTGATTTGCAGAGAAAAAGTCAAGAAATGAGGACTTAAGAAGAGTGGTTATACGAAGCCTTCAGATTCAGTTAATGCTTTTAGAGCCTACCATGGGACATATTAAGAAACCACACGTGCACTCTGTGTGTGTCATGCACAGACTGAGGCATCACACCTGATCAGAGAAATTCCATTAAGAGTCTCTACACCTCTAGCATTACCCATTAAAGCAAAACAAATCTAATTTTCAGTTCAGTCCCCTGAAATCTGAATAGTCTTAGTGTCAGTGGTTTTGGAGACCTAACTGTCAGTCCCCATCCTTTATAATCTATGAAAGTGAGATGATGCCACCAGTTTCCCTTCCCCTCCAAAGCTATGCAAAATCTATCACTTTTCTGGTGGTCCAGACTTCGGATATTAAAAAACTGAAATGAGAAATAATTTTTAAACCCTGCCAGGCTATCAGGAGCTGCACTGATCCCAGACTACAATAGGAAAGTTTTACAGCTGTGTTGACCAACTCTGACAAGAGCCTGTAACACTTTACTCTGAAATTGGTTTCAGTTCCCCAGGGACAATTCTGTTAAAGCTGAGTGCCATTTGCAAACATGGACTGTTGCATTGTCCTTGAAAAAGGCACATGGAAATACACCTCAAAACTTTATGAAGCACTACAGTTTGCTCACTTTAATTTTTGAAAAATTTATGCCTGTTATAAGAATGACCAAATGTGATGCTATGTGGTCAGTGATTAATGAACTGGTCACCAACGAAAGACAGGTTTTTCATTCTGGTACAGCACAAGTCAGGGACACAGGCTTGATGAGTTCATGATATTTCTTCCAGATCTGTTTTCTGTTATTGCATGGTTATATTACTCTCTCATATATGGAAAACTCATGCATATAGAAGAATTCCATGAGCAGTCACCCTCGTTACAGTTGTCCTTTTAAAATATTTCTTTTTAAGTGCCTGAAACAAGCTAACTTGTTTATCACTCAGATTTTAAATTTGGCAGTTAGTGTCATAATTTTACAGCTTGTCTACATGAATAAGTTAATTTTATGATCATCCAGAACAGTAGCTGCATTAACATTGCACTGAAATTCAGCAACTCAAGTTCTTGTCTTTTAGATTAGTTTTCCTGTAAAAATGATCTAAAAATCTCCTTGAATATGTTTCCTCCATTAACTGCCCACAATTCAAAAAAAGACAATACAAAGTACTTGAATTTTAAACTGTCCGGTTAATTTAATAGAAAAGCATGCTATTTCCTATTAATATTCTACATGCCTACCTTCTCTAATAAGCAGCCCAAAGCACTGCATGGGCAGTTAGGAAGAAGCAGCCTTGGTACACTGGATCCTTTGAAATGAGCAGATTATTCTGACATGCTCAAATTTTACATGATGCACTTAAAAGCTTGTTTGTAAGAAGCTTTCGGCACAGTGCTCAGTGAAACAGAAAAATTGTCATCAAAATTAGAGTAAAACAGTAGTATTTAGCATTACATAAGAAACTATTATTATTGCATCAGCTTCTGGGTTTAATTACAATGTCTTTGCTAGAAGAGGCTTGTTGGCCATTTGCTCATCCTACCTGCATTTCTTCCCATCCCCATCTCTACTGTGACTACCTTCACCTCTCTCCCTCTTTTTTCAGGCACATGATTTCATGGTGGCACAGATCCCAGAGTACTCTCTACCATATAGTCAACCTTAAGTTGCAGTTACACAAAGGAGCAAGTATCTCAGTCACCAGGGACATAGAATAATTGTGGGGTAGGGAAGGGGAAAGACTTGCTAGTGGTTAAATAGAACTGCTAGTAAGGCTTTAACAGCTGTGCTGAATAGAACAAGGACAAAGAACTCTGATATTGTGATGGTCTCACCTAGGAAAAAAATCCTCTCTGACCCCAGTCTGATAATCATTTTATTCACAAGTGCAGGACACAGTATGCCTAAAGAATGCCACAGGAGATCACTTCCCTTTGGACATAAATCCTGCTTATAGCTATGATCAATGTCAAATGCATTAGAGAGAGACAAAAAGATTTTTTTTTTTTAAAAAGCCCAAATATTCGTCAAAGGAGAAACCTGGTTACAGAGTGCACGTAAGTGTTAGAAGTTCTATCATGGATTGACATAGCAGTAATGTATCACAAACACAGAGCCCAAGGGTTCAGTTTCAGATCCCTCAGATGTCTCCAGAACCACTAGATCAGTAGAATATCTCCAGCAACCTCTCACAAACCTGACAGTATCCCTCATGTTTTACTTCATACCTGCCTTGGGAAAGCTGTACTAATAATTAACATCTCCGCCTATGGTTACCAACAGACATTTTGTAAGGGACACTCAATGCTTCACTTCAGCCCAGATAAATAAAGCCCCCTACATTCTACCTATCTAGCACAACCCATCATCTCTCGGAAGAAGTTGCACTGAAAAGAGAGCAGGACTCATGCAAATAATAAAATACTCTGCTTGGATTTCCATTCCAGGTCAGAAAATATGAACTTAATCCACACAAGATAAAGAACCATCAGTCAAAAAAAGCTGATAAAAAACCATCCCAGCACAGAATTGGACATGATAGTTATTTTTCTGGCTGGAGGGTTAATATTACAATAGACTGAGGGAGAATTTAAACTCAGCTGTTCAACATCTGAGGATTCTTTTCCACTGTCCAAGGCTGATGAATCTCTTCCAACATCTGAGGAGAAGGCCATACCTGTGACTCCCAGGCACAAAAAGTCATCAAGTCCCTGAAGATTTCTGCTTAGGTTAAATAATTGATTTTACCCTGCTTTAAACTCTACTTATTAACTGCAACTAAATAGCTTGGGAAATTTCACCCAGCCCAACAGCTCTTACAGCACCCATTCTCATGCCTGTCACCATTCTGCCAGGTGACCAATGCTAAAACAAGAGGCCAAATAGAGCAGTACCAGGGCTTAAGGACTCAGTGGTGCTAGACCTCCACAGCTGATTCAAGACCAGGGCAACAGTGGGTGCAGAGGATTTGTTGGGAGGTGAATATCAGAGATAAATGAGAAATCTGGAAGCCCAAACTGGCCTTAAGCAGAATATCTGTGCTTTTTCTTCACCCACACAAATGAGTCTCCTGGTACGGTACCAGATGTGCTGGCAGCTGGTTTCCAGCTAAAATCTGCAGAAAAGTGAGCTGACCAGAGACTTCAGTCTCCTGAGTTGTGCATGTATCACCTGCCTTCAGTTCACACTAAAACGTGCAGATTTTTTTACATTTATTAGTGAATTACAGGCCAGTGTCACCATTACTCTGTGTCTTGGAGAACACATCACATGTTTCTACATCCAAGTACAGAATAGTTTTACCACTGCTGGCAACTCTGCAGCAGACTTGCAGCTTGTAAGCTGTATCATTCGTGAGCAGTGATAAAATTGAGGTCACCCAATTAGAGGAGCCTTTAAAAGAGCACATTACTGTCCCATGGATGATGACATTTACAAGTATTGCATTTCTAGTGAGCAAAAAATATCACATATACTGGTAATATTGTAGTGGAAATACACTGCTGCTGGAAAAGCAAAATCCAAGACAATACAGCCTCTTCCATGAGGCTAACAGCAATACATCATCACACATGAGTTTCATGCCAAATAAATCCACTGGAAATTAAACACAGCTGGCAGTACTTCAACAAGTGCTCTAATTCTCTTATAATCAAGTACATTAACAACACACCATATTCATTTTCAGTGGCTTCAGCTTCTCAGCCTCACATATTAGAACAATTCAACACATCTGGGACTGAATTAATGTCACAAACAATTTCATACACTTAGAATGATCTTCTCACTTTGCATTACATAGAAGACAGTTCTCAGAGCAAATGGTCAGTATTACAACAGCCAGGGGCTTGGCTACTTAGACCATGGGATTCACTTTGAGAAACCTGGTCCTAGGGGCTGGTGGGGTCCATCTGTTGGAGAAGGGGAAGAGCCTTTCAGTCATAGACTTGCCAGGTTGGTGAAGAAGGCTTTAAATTAAGGTTAGAGGTCCCTTCCAAACCAAGTTATTCTACAAGTATTCCCTCCCTTGTTTCAGTCACCCTTAGAATTGAAAAGAGTTTTTATTAATTAGAGGCATATTCTCTGTGTTTATACCAGCAGCATTTTTGTGCCTGGTATATGTGAACATAATCACTACTCCATGGAGCTGATAGTTTAAATTGTGCAGATAGCAGACCACATCTTCATAAACTTATACATATGAATAGAAAAAAAAAAGTCAGAGCAAGACAAAACCATGGGGAGTAAATACATCTGTTTTGCAATGGAATCTGGGATAGGATATGAGGCTATGCAAGGATATAACTGCTCTTTTAATAAGTGTATCAACTGTAATACAGAATTGGGTGGGATTGGAGAGGGTTTTCACTACATCAAATGCTGTGGAGATACATATAAAGCTACTTCCAGTAAAAGATCTGGGCACTTCAACTTTTGAATCTTACCCCCTAGTGCATTAGTCAGGCTTCATCCAACAAAGGACTTATGTGGCTAAAGCAGGCAATGGTCCCAAAGGCAGACTCAAATTCCCACACCTAGTTGCTGCTTAACCCTGGACAAGTTTAAGAATCAAGATGATGCCTTACGTTTCCTAAGTACCCAGATTTTGCTGCTCCTTCTTTCTTCCCACAGCCATGAAACACTATCAGTGGTTCAGAGTTCATCAGGAAAGCAAAGCCTGGAAGAAATTTCCCCACCATTTTTGTTTTATTGTTCATTTCACACCTTCCTTTCTACTTATCACTACACCCCCACTACACAAAGGCTTTGACTCTTTCAGTAACTTCTTCCTTTCCTCCAAAATGCAAGTGCTTTCGCTGTTTGAACCTGACCTGCACCCCTCAGGAGTCAGGAAGCAATTTCTGTATCCATCCATGAGGTCACCTGATGGAGCAGATATTGCAAGAGCACTTAATGCCTTTCTTCAGACTACTGAATTTCCCATGAATCTATATATACTAACAAGTCACTTTTCTAGGTGACCATTTTTCTCCAGTATGATGCTGGGTAATATCTTTTTCTCTCTGCACAACAAACATGTAAATGAAGAATGCCAATTCCTTGGGCTCATACAAGTGTAAGTACAATTGCATTTAAACTTCAGGCAGCTTCACTGCTGCTCTGTGACATTTCCAAGAGCACAAAGAGAGTGCCACTAGAGGACTTTTCAGAGCACTAGTATCCTGTTTCTACCCAGTAATTTGTAAAGTTTAGTCTTTGATCCGTAGAAATGTTGTTTGTGAATCTCACAATATTTTTAGCTTATCATAAACCTTAATTGTAGTTTAAAACCCTGAGTTAATCCACTGATGTTCTCTTTCCCAAAATTGCCTTCTTTGCACACTTCTTAACCTTTCAGCTGATCTCTTAAAATGAAGTATGCAGGTGAGGAGACTGAAGTACTTTTTGAGGCAGCCTGTACCATTATGCAGCTAACAGCTCTTGTCAAGTGTATTGCAAGACTTCTATCAGTCAAATGTGTCATGCAGTAGTGAAGTTGTGCTATGAGTGAAATGCTAGCCTTGCCACAAAAGTATGGAAATGGTTTTCTTTCAATTGTCAGTTTCTGTGCAATATTTCTGCAAAATAAATATTTTTCCTTTACAAAAAAAAAAATAGATTTCATGGTGAAAAAATAATTTTGCAGATCAATAGATCAAGGCCTAAAGGACAGTGATAAAATCATCTTGTCCAATCTCCATCTGAGGAATATCATTAGCCAAAAATCTTTGCATCAACCTTATAACTTCTTTATAAGTAATGACATTTCAGAATAACAGTTTGAATGGTAAGAATCTGCCACAGCTCAATTATCTCTACTATCTGTATTATACAGCATCAGCTTCTGCACTGTCACATCAGGATATTCTATTCAATTCTGACCAATTAGTTCCCATGAAAAACATCTTTCCCAGGTAAGATTGTGCACAAATCATCTTTCAGTTTTTTCTTGGGTAAACAGAACAGATTGAGTTTTTTAGGTTCTCACTAGAAGGCATATTCTCTGCACTATTTGTGGCTGTTTTGTTAATTATTTATCAACTGAAGAAAATATGCCAACTTGCTTCAGTACTTTGCCTTGTTAGTATCTGCATAACCTAGGAAACACTCATTGATAAGCATGAACATTATTCTCTTTCTCTTAGGGCAAATCAAAATGAAAATTCCTTCTGAGATTAGGCTGGAAGACAATTGTTTCAGTGCCACTTCGTTATACTCTTATAAATATCCACAAGTTTCAATAGCTGATGATACTTTCTTTTACAAACACAAATGAAGCAGTTATAAAAGAACAAATGACCCTAAACTTTTATGAAAACCTCATTAACTTGAAAGTTAAATGTTTGCCTTCAAGAAGAGTCATCAGACCAAAATCTGTGTGAGAGAATTTGTATATGGATTATAAACACACATACCTCTGAATCTATCTATATCTTTATATAAACACAAAAAACTAGAGGCCATATTTGCTCTCTGTCTTTGCATGCAGCTCACTAAGGAGCTCTCTGATGCAGACATTTGAGCAGAAAAATATTTGGAGGCAAAGCATAAGATTTTTTTATTGGTTTGGTTTTTTTTTTTTTTTTTTTTTTTTTTTTTTTTTTTTTTTTTTTTTTGTTAAAGAGATATTGGAGTAAGGGGGAAACAGTGAAGGGAGGCAAGAATAAATCTGTAAAAATAGGGTGGGGGACCTTTTGTGAGGCAAAATTCCATAGAGTCTACAAACATCTCATTTATTTCAGCTGACACCTTCTGAGTAGGTACATGGTTGCATATCTAACACTTCCTCCTAGTTTTCCCCCAGGACACTGTTTTGTTTGCACTCCCAGTCCTGTGAATTTATAACTGAGGCATCATTTGGGTTATTGTATGTCATAGGAACTGTATTTTCACAGATGGCTCACCTTCCTTGCCAGATGTCTGTTTTTTACAGTGTCCTAATAACTACTGCATATGCTAACTTCATTCTGTATATTATAAAAATATTGCCTTTAAGGGACAAATCTTGTATTTTTCAGCTATTTTTGTAATTACTGAAAAAACTCACAAAAACATGAATTGGATTCACCCAGCACTTGCAAGCTGGAAATCAGCTACCACTTCTAAAAAATGAATGCTTCTGGGCCACCGGACCTGACGCAGTGGAGGAGGCAGGCAGGAGACGTGAATTACTGGATTAAAATCCTGTTTGTGACAGACTGTAGATAATTTTGCAGCTATATGCCTCCAGATCCCATTTTAGTCTTAGAAATCTATGATTCACCTTCTGAACAACTTCCACACAAACATCACAATTATCAAACAAACCCTTAATTTATTGCTTCAAAAGATTACAGTCTGGAAAACCAAAGGAAACAGACAATGCCTAGGGGGCTGAAGAAAGAGCGTGTAAACAGCACAGATGGGCTTCAGAGATATTGTTGAGCAGCATTGCCATATTCAAACATTTAAAAACTCTGAGTCAGGCACCAAAAAGGTCTTGAAATTTACTTACAATTCACGAGATGTGAAAAATAACTTCTTTCACTAACACCTGCATTATAGTGCAGGCATATTCCCTGTCCAACTGCCTGTCAGTTGTCCTCCCCCAGCAGTTTTTGGGTTCATTGGCTAATATCAACTATGTTTGAGGGAAGAGCAGAGAGCTGAACGTTGTTGGCTCTTTAGAAAATGGGTGGCTGGGCTGGGGATCAAGGAGAGGAAAGCAAGGGTAAGTGGGGCTTTGTGTGCCCTGGCCAAATTGCCCTCACCTGTGCAGCTCTGTGCATCCCACCTGCAAGCCAGGCGGGTCAGGAGTGGGAGCTGTAGACCTTGTGGAGCTGGACATGCAGAGGAGCAAGGGGATATTTGGGGAAACATGAAGGATCTCATTCAAAAGGTAGAGGAAGGATGCAAGCCAATGCTGCTTTATACCACAGGGTATGAAGAAAGCTGTGGACATTGTGGCAGTGAGGTGTGCCAGAGCCCAAGAGCCAGCTGGAGCTCCACGGCCACAGAAGGCTATCAGTATTTTAGTCCCAGATGTCCATGACAGGGATCAAAGCACATGGTCTTGTCAGCCCTTCCTCACACAACTGTTCTGAAGGGTTTAGTGCCCCTGCACCCTTTCCCATGCCATTGGATGCCTCTTCCAGAGCACACCCAGGGGTTGTTGCTGCCTTGTGATTCACCAGCTCATCTGCCACACATTCGTGCAGCTGTACCAAAGCTTGCTTCAGATTAAAATAAATTAGTGAAGGTAAAGTGGTCTGGAAGAGTGGTAGAAGAGGGCAGGAGACAGGGAGGCAAATGGAAACCTCCTCGTGCTGAGATGTTACTTGAGCCGAGGTACCGTGAAGTAAATCCTGGAGATGTTCCTTAACAAATCACCAGTTCTAGACCAGCTAAATCTTTGTTTCTGAAACTTGTTTTTTCCCCATGCCTTCCATGATGGGAGGTGAATGTTTTCTCTTCATTTTCCTATTGACAGCTCATACAAGTTCACCAGCTCCATCAGCCTGAGGAAATCTGAATTCCTTCCCCTGGCCCCCCACTGCAATAACTGGTGCATATCAGCAGAGAAGAAACACGGTTCTCTGGTGGTGAAGTCCCCAGGCTATGAACACATAAAGATTTGTCAGTCTGGTGTCTTTCAGCAACACACTTTTCTCACATGGATTACAGCATCCTGTTGCTTACTTTATTTTTACATATTTTGAGTTTCTGTTTTCCAGAGCATTTGAAGAAATTTTTTGAAAAGAAACAAAAGAAGTCTAATTGGAGCATAGCAATCTCAAGAAGCTGCAAAAAGTTTTCACTTCTCCAGAAGCTGTAAAAAGTTTTCACTTATAAAAGGCATTATGTACAGATCTGATACCAAGAGTTGTGTCATGCTGTTATGTTTTCTCACAGTATAGGGGGGCTGAGAAATCTGCCCTTAGACCTGGAGTGTGGCTACAGTGCTATGCAAACAGTCCTACTAACACCCATCTATCACACATCACCCACCTTTTCCAGTCCTACACTAGGTTCATCCTCATCCCTGTATCTCAGGGAGAACTGACCTCAGAGAAGCTCTGTCAGAGAGGTAATGGCTCATAGTCAGCTCAGTTCCAGCAGTAGTACATAAATCCAAAATAACTCAAGCAGTGAGCAGAGATATTTTAAACTTGCTTCATTGTAGACAGGTAAAATGTTGTGGCCATCTCAGGATTTAATAGGTATCTTGCTTTCAGTTTGGATGCAATAATTGTTTACAGATTTTTGCTGTGATCCCTTATGATTATCTGTCCTCTTTTATACATCATATTTACCAGATTGAACAAGCTCTAAAAAGTATGCTGGAACTGTGGAAGTGAAGGCTCCCCTATGCTACTGCTGAGGCCTGTTCAAAGGATGATTTAATAGAAACTATTTCTATGATGAAAACAAATAGACTTTAAAGAGTTTAACTGGAGTTCATAAACAAGTACAGGCTCACTGAGAGCAGCAAAGTATAAGGATGTGTCTAAAAGCATTCAAGACCACATGTAATAGGATGGATTGTGATAATCTGATTTAAAGGAAGAAAATGTGGACTGAGTGGCTAGCTATTACTAGACAGTCAGTTGATCTTGTCTGTTCCACAGGTTTTACATATATTTGTATATTAATACTCATAATCATATCCTCTCCCTTATTTTGTCTCCTTTCTGCAGTCACTGATGCTTTTCCTTACAGTAATGTTCCTGTAAATGATAGAAAGATAGAAATTATAGATATGAAAGAATGATGATTTCTCAGCAGTTCCAGCCTGCTGTCTTGGGTTGGCAGCTTAATCAGGAAATGTGATGCTGTTCCAATGCCAGTAGACTATGCTGGGAATTGTGCTGGTATTTCTCAGGCTCTTTTGAAGTCTAGCACTTTCTCAAAAACTTGTGTCTTGCTACAGAGTGGTTGGACTGTGGGTAAATGTATGACAAGCTGGACCAAGATGACAGCAAAGTCCTACAGAATCTTTGCAGAAATCAAACCAACTGATGACTTACAATGAAGAATTTCCTAATGTCAGACGTGGGCTGAGATTACCCATTAGGAGGAAGAGACAAGCCTGGCCAACATAGCCTATCCCTAGTGGAAAGGGCAGACAGACAGGCTCTCTAGTGGAAAGTCAGATAGCAGGATGCAACAAAAGCAAAAGAAAAGTGAGCAAAAGTGTGTCACATATAGGTAATCCCATGTGATCCTTCATTTTATGGATGGCGAGTGAAAAGGAGAAATCTACGTGCCCTAGAAATACTGAGAAGTCAAGAGTCTGATGACACTGGCAAGGGATAGAGAGCCAGCAGAACTAAGATCTGGTATTTTCTTGGACATAGTTGAGGCCCCACTGTATTCAAGGAGGTTGTGCCATGAATTTCATTAGTGAAGGGTTTACTCCCAAGAATCATCTTTTCCTATATTCCTATTACCTTAGTCAGCACTCTGTTTAAAACCATACAAGGCTGTTTTCTGCACTGAGAAAAGAAGTGCTATGTGTGATGAAATGGTAAAATAAACATTAGTTTTCTTGGCTCTCCTCCATAATACGTATTCCACTTCAAATTAAAAATTAAATTGAGCCTCTCGGTGTGACTGTTCAAGCATCTTGCCCAGCCATCCGTCTCCCAGCTGCGCAGTGTGCCACTTGGATCTTGCTGCCAAGTGTAAGCACTTGAACAATCCAAGCCAGGTGATTACAGCATAAAGACTCTTCGAATTTGTATTATGCTCTGAGGTTTTTTTATGTAGATGATGCTCAATTTATTCATTTCAGGGCTGTATATTTGCAGGCTCCAACTCTGTTTAATAGATTAGTTACATTATTATATAAAGAGCTTGGAAGCCGAGAGCCTCACAATGTGAGTGACAGAGCCAGGAACAAAATTAAGCCACTCCTTTAGAATCCCAAATTCACCCCACAGTCCTTCCTTGCTTTTACTGTATTATAGAGCTAATGTTTTCACCTTAGAACTTACTATACTGGCCCCTTGTTTACAGCACTCATAATCCCCTGGGATACCATTTGAAAAGTTTTAACCTGTACTTGGTTACTGACAGTGTAGTAAGGAAAGGTAAAATAATAAAAGCAAAGCATGTGTTTTATGTGAGTTCTTTCTAAGATTTTAGGTTAAAATTTTCCTTTATTGGAGGTGGTATGAAAAATAAGAGGTCAAAGAATGACTGTGAAAAAAACAAAAAAAAAGTCTACATGATTTCATTCTGCTATACAATGTCAAAATTTTTCCTATTTGTATGTCTGTATTTTGCAGTATTTGCTTTAAAGTCCTTGACCTCTTAGAAAAGTAAGATAATGAACAGATTATATTGCTCCATTTCAAGGAAGGAAACAACAAAGAAAAGCCAACTGGAACACCAGATTATATAAATAAAGGCAATCTTTACTGACAGCGTTCTGATCCAAATATTTATTTATTTCCTAACTCATACAAAATCGATGCTTGTAGAGGTATTAGGTTAAAAGGGTTGGAAAATTAATTCTTCTAATTATCCACAGAAACATATAGTACTGATGAAGCAATGAAAACCTCTTTGACTTGAATAAGAAATACATTACACATAATTTACAGAAATAAGATCTAGTGTCATATAGAAAATGACATTTTAGAGCAACAGGATCAGCAAGGACATCGATACTCGTCTCTGCTGTGGCTGGCACGAGTCGCCCTTCACCCAGGTTCATCCAGTGGAAGGAGAGGCTTCCCTTCCACAACTCCACACAGGAAAGCCAACTATTTCCATTGCCAGGCATTTCACCTGTTTGCTTGCCAGTCACCACTCTCCTCAAGGCTTGTACACCATCCAGTTCTTGCAAGATCATAACACATTTTTTACACTAATAAGTTTGGCTGGATTCAGACCAGAGACCCACATGTAAAAGACTAAAAACAGAAGGAGGCTCTGTTCTACTAGAAATTTATTTTGCAATCAGATGGAAAACTTGGCTTAGGGGAAAAAATGTTGGATACCTGGAAGAGATGAGTAAGTCAATCCTGGATAAAAGTAGTTCTAACTTTTAACATAAATGAAAGTGCTATTAAAGGTTTGCATATGTGTCATGCCAAATTCTACAGAGATGAGAAATGTAATGAAACAATATCTAAGTCATTATAAATTTTGCTATTTACACAAAAGAGGAAAGAGAATATTTCCTACATAATTTGTCATGTTTCCCTTCGTATCTTGCATACTTATTAAAATGTAGGGTTTCAAGTACCCATAGAAAAAATATGAACGTGCAGAGAGAATAACCACAAGAAAGGAAAAAAAGCAACCAAATTCTATAACTGGATTTAAAATAATTCAGTGCTATATAAAGAGTCAAATCCTGTTCTTTTTTCCTCCCTACATTAAAGTTGCGCTCATATTCATAACAACAAAAGAAAAAAAAGCACAGTTGCTTCATAACACTGGACACGGCTTTCCAGAAACAAGATAGCAATTACTCAGAAATGCTATGGAAAACAATCACAGAGTAACTTGCTATTTACATTAAAGATGCAGCCTCTAAAATTAATTTTAAATTAAAAAAAAAAAAAAAGCTTTTTTTTTTCGTCATAGGACAGTTTTGTCAGTAGCATGAAGTCCAGCATTTTGTCCAGCATTTCCTTTGAGATATATATCTAGAAACTTACAGATATACATCTGAGAGAGATGTATCAAAAGTTAAAACATGTCTGGATGGAGAGCCCGGCAAATTTTATCTGAAGCTACATTTGCAGTAGACAAACCCCCAAAGAAAAAAATGCCGGAATGATATATTTGAATGAAATGACATTCCCTGTCCATGATCCACATAGGAACCTAAGTGCCTCAGTCCATAGAAGCAGAGCTAACAGTAGCAGTGCAGGTTCCCCAGTGCCACCCAGCCCTCGTGGGAGGCAGTGGTCTCCATCCCCGTGAAGACTGCTAGGACAGGTGCAGAGCAGGGTCAGCAGTGGTGATGTGGAGAGCTGTCACCCTCCGTGCAGGCTACAGATGGGACCCCAGTCCCTCCGCAGTCAGTGCAAGCCACTCCTGTTGATGCCAGCGGGAGCTGGATGAATCCCCAGGGCAGCAGCAGGCTCTGAGGACAGGAGTGCAGCATGAGGCATCACTGATGCTCCAATGCAGTCCCAGCACAGCTATCACATTGCCCATCAGCTTTGTTCTCACGAGGCTCTACAAAAGGAGTCACTGCTGTCGTGCTTCTTCCATGGAATGGCTGAACCAGACAGGAACTATTGAGCCCCACAGCACTTCTTATTCTTACACATGCGGGATGCTAGTGGCCAACCAGCTCCAATTCAGAACCAGGAAAATCCAGCCGGAGGATTTGTCCCCTAACAGAGTGAAGACAGTCTGTGCTTCCATCAGTCAGCACTCAGCTGCCCAGTCGTCATTGTCACTCGTCGAAACCAGTGCAAATTCACAGGAGAAAGAATGTCCGCATCGAGAGGGTAAAAATCCTTCCTAATGTTCAAGAAAGGTACAAGCATTTACCCAGCATCTCTATCAAATATCGTAGAAAAGGTTACACAAAAATATTTAAATATATAGATACAGATACATAGATATTACACTTGCATAAAATATGTATATTCAAAACCCTTTGGGCAGTTTCACATTTAGCTGAAAATGTATGCTTTAGAAATATGAACAATTTCCTACTCTTTTCTAGTTTAAGTAGGAGGGGAAAGAAGCATCAGCCTTATTAATACTGAATGCTAAGTGCAGAAGTTTAGCTGTAGCTGTAGGGTTTTGAAGCAATTGATTTGACAGAACCTCCAAGCATAAACTCTGTTTTAAAAATCCACATCTATTCCCTAGATTGCTTATTGTTTCATGAAAATGAAAACCTACGTGTCCTGCTTGTATCAGCTGGATCTCCTGAGACCATTCAATTAAACCTCATAAGCTTGCAATACCTCAAGATAGGGCTGTGTACTGGGAATATGCATGAACCTTATTGCAGTAATTCTGTGTGATAATAGGAATTTACAACTTCTCATGTCTAATTTAACTTTAGAAATAAAAAACCTTAGATGATACCACAAGAAGCTCACAGTTCTGCAAAAATTAAAGTCAGTATGAAATTTTACTAATAGACCATATAATTTACACAGATTTACATAAATACAGAGATATTAAAATATTAAATCAAAGCTAATTAACAAAGGATAGAGTTTTACATGATAATATTTTAACTCTAGTCACACTTTTGCAACTACTTTCAGTGGCATGAGATTATATAAATAATACATATACCTGTATATCCTTAATATATATATATAAAGATATATATATCTATCTCTCCATCCTTCTTTTTTTTTTTTTTTCCAAAAATAGGGCAATTTTATAACTGCAATGAGATGTGACAAGCAGTACACTTCTGGGGAATTATTGCATGCCTTGAGTGCATAAGGCAGAAGGAAGAGTATCTGACTTCAGACACTAAAGAAGTGGAATCATCAACCAGAAATGCACAGGAGTGACTTGGAACATCTTATTGCTTTTATAAAACTCGAAATTATGCACTGTTGGTTTGGGATGGGGTGGGGGGTGGTTTAAAGGCACAAAATAAAGGGGAAAGTAATACCTCTCTATTTAGTGGAGATCAACGGTCAGGAAGCTCAATTAGTGCTCACTGAACACTCCTCATTGTCCTAAATCTATTCCCTGTGGTGCAATACTGTGCCGCAGTTGCATAAGGAGATTAAACACAAAAGTTCATGCATCCTTTATTAGGGGGAAACAAAACAAAGCCAATTTCCTTGCCCAGCAACAACGAAGTACCCATTATCAGCAAGAGCCAGCGTGGCTCCCGCAAACACCCCTCGCTCAGTCGCAGGAAGGGCAGCTCTCCACACTAACCTCAACGGGCGGAGCGGCTCCTTGTGCCCCCTGGTACAGCTCTTCCCTAAAACCATGGTTCCAAACTTAACAGCAATCTTTCCCATCACACCAGGAAAGATCAAGAAGTAAGAAAACTGGGTAACAGAAATACTGCCCTGAAATCTCTGCATTTTGGGGGTACTATAGGAGTATAGAGGACTTCTGCCACTCTCTTGCCCAGACTGAAACTGGTTAATGACATTCACCCACAGATTACAGCTCCAGACCTCCTGCGCTACGTGTCTGGGATTTTTTCAATCAGCCACCCTGGCAGACAGAGCATGTCAGAGAAGAAATACAAAGGATACAGAATATTAAAAACTGTGGGCTATTACTATATCCTCAAATCACTTTAAATGATGGAACAGGAAGAAAAAAAAAAAAACGAATAAATCCCTCAGGATCACTTTTTCTTTGCTGCAATGTTTAGATGTTAGTATGCACAGTAGAGGGCTGCCTCTGCTACGGTATCACACTATATGTTTCAAAGTTTGGATACGGCATGCTCTTAAGGCACCTTCAAGTAATGGTCATTGATTTGATCACTAAACAAAGACACATTTTCTGTAAACCACACTGCATCCTCCAACACACAGAGTACCAGCAGCCACTCACACCTGCCATCCAGAGACAACAAAACTCTCTGTGTTTGCTAGGGATAAACTACACCACTTCTAAGAAGCCACTTCAAAAATAAATATCTGCCAGGGTTTGGGAGTGGACGTTTTCAACTGCATTATTTGTTTCCCAAGAGAGGACATATGATAAAATTAAGTGTTTCCTGTCCCTAATTGTCTACAAGATTAGGAGGGTTGAAAATACACATCAGCCTAAAAAAGTAGAAGCAAGATCTGTACTGCTGCAGGATTCCTTGCTGGGAGACAAAGCTGTAAACGCAGGCATTCAGTGCAGGGTGCCTGGTGCAGAACTGGATTGTTCAGGACCAACAGGAGGTACAAAGACAAACTCCCTGGGAGGGCATAGGCGAGTTCTGCACATTACCCCTCCCTTCCACACAGAACAGTACTGGGTTTGGGTTTCAGGGTTCATGGCATGGGGAAGGGGGTGCTTTTCAAGATGAAGGGAGCTGATGAGCTCAGGCACCACTCTGTGCAGACAGCTGACTCCATCCTCCAGATAGTGAGTGGGTCACTCAGTGCTGCAGCTGGGGGCACAGGGCTGTGGGGTCAGAGGGTGCTTGCAGTTAAGCCCAACAAGGGATGGCCATTTCAACACCAAGCAATATCCAGTTCTGGAAAGGAGTGAGAGGGGTGGGACAGGGGCATAGATCCCAGCACAAAAGGAGAGACCACAGTGTACCACCAGCATGCTCCGAGATGACAGAAGGGTCCCGAGGCACCCACCAGACCTGCCTTTCCCCCCATACCCCAACCCACACCATGTAACAATGCCACAGGGCGCAGCGGGAATCCCGAGAGCAGTGGGAAACCCAATTATCCCTGTACTTGGGGTAATAACGTCCAGAGAAAAGGGACCCCCTACCCCTGACCCTCTTGTGCAGGTGGATGACTTGATATTTAGTAGCTGTGTGCAGCTCCTTCTCCAGTAAAAAGATGCATCCTTTCCTCACACAGTCAATGAGAAACGCAATGTGATCTGTCATGCGCTTGGATCATGGGCTTGTTCGTTCATTTGAATTAGCAACGTTTTCTTCTTCTTCGGGGACTAGAATAACCATTCAGATATTTACAAACATCCATCAGTGCCTTCGCGAGGTCTCCCCCAAACCATCATGACAAAATCACCGTCTGCAGGAGCCCCACACCAGCTGTGTCCAAACAAGCTTGTGCTTGCTGAGAGCTGGGGGCTGCCGAGGGAGAGGAGCGCTGGATCTCCGAGTCCTGGGGGGATCTTCCCAGTCGGCTGTCTCTTCCTTGGGGTGCCTCTCCCTGCACCACTGTCCCAGGGTGCTGGCTGCTGCTATTGCTGCTGCGGGCACAGTGGTCCCGTTCATACTCCTCCTGAGCCTTTTGCATTTTCCGCTTCTTCATCTTCCTCTTGTGGATGTGGAAGGTGGTGAGGGAGAGGAGGATCAGGCAGAAGATGAGGGTGACCAGGACAATTAAAACCAGGGTGGATGAGAAAGACTGAAAGAGTTGACCCACTTGCGTGATGCAGGTGCTGCTGGTATTTAAGGTGGCAGATGTCCTGTTCAGAAGACAAGGTGGCAGGGACAGCCTCAACTCTTTGGAGAGCTTGGCACTCATTGAGGAGGCTACGGAAGATGAGGATCTTCCTCCCCTCTCTGAAGACGTCTAAATTTCAGTCGGTATCGGGCTGCTGTCGGGCGCTTGCTGGAAATGCCCGGGATGCTGCCGGCTCAGCCTCTCGTTCGCTGTGAAGTACCCGAGCAGCCTGCAAAGGGAGCCGGACACATCAGCGCCCCGGGGCACCCACCCTGCGCAGCTCCCCACGCCCCAAACCCGGCTGCGGCAGCCTCCGCCCGGCGCCCCGCTCCGAGCGGCCCCAGCTCCCTGCCGGGGGGCGGCGGAGGGGTGCCGGGACAGGGCACCGCGCCGCCACTCCGACTTCGCCGATTCCTCGGCGTCCTGGGCAGCACCGCCCGGCCGCTCCCCCAACTAGTTGCCGCGGGAAAGGAAGCGAGGGAGCGGCGGCCGGGTGCCAGAGCCCCGCGCCGCGGCGGCTCCGGGCTGCCGAAGCCGAGCGGGTCCTGCCCCGCCGTGCCGGAGCCGCTGCCCGCCCCGGAGCCCCTCCTTACCTGCGCGGCGAGGGAGCGCCCGGGCGCCGCGGGCGCTGGGGGCTGCGGCAGCGCGGAGTGAGCGCAGGAGCGGAGCCGCCGCCGCTTCGGGGAGCGCCGCCCGCAGCTGCAGCCGCCCCGGCCGCTGACGTCAGGGCCCGGCCCGGCGGCCGCCGCCCCGCACGGCCCCGCGGCGGCGGCACCGCCCGCGCCCCCGGCCCGCTGCCGCACCCTCCGCGCCCCTGCCGCCCGCGGCTCCCGGGGCCGCGCAACGCCAGCCCTCGCCGCCCACCTGAGAGCGGCCCGCAGCCCCTTCCCCAAAACAGCCGGACGTACCGCCATAGGCACCGACTGCACCCAGCCCCTTCGCCCCTGGCCCCAGCCACGCAGACGCGCCGTGGCCAGAGCGCCCGCACCGAGCCACCGCCGGCGCCTGCACCCCGCGGCTGCCGTGTGCCCACCCGCCCGCCGCCTTCGCACCGTACCACAGCCGGGTGCCGAGCCGCCGCCGGTACCAAAACCCCGTCCCTCCGCAAAGCCGGCGTACCCGTCCTTGCTCGGGGAGGCTAGTGTCAATCTGTGGGAGCGAAGCGGTGCCAGGGACTCCTGGGAATATGTGTGAAAACTTGCCTTACCAAGGCTGAGTGCATCGCAGGCGTTTTAGTCAAGAACAAACAGGTATGAGCTGCCCATTAATGCACTTAAGCCAAAAATCGGATGATTTCTAGACATAAGAAAATCTATTATTTGAAAAGTTCTTTCAGAAGTACTAACAGGGCAGAAAAAAATAATTACCATTAGGATGGAACTCTTTACATTTCCAAAAGGAACAAACTGATGTGGTAGTGTCTGGCAACACGGGACAAGATCTGATGGCTAAGAGGTTCCATTGGTTACATGTTATGTGCTCTAGACTAACCCCATGTGCTGGAAGGAGAGCTGCTATAAAGCTCTGGTGTAAGTTACAGGACTATAAGGAGGAATGGAAAGTATCCATCCTTTCTAGTGGCTAAAAAGCCTGGAGGAAAATCTGTACAGGGTAAGCTGTGACATGAGTTGGAAAAATCTTCACTCAAGAACAAAGATCCGTTAGATAGCCAAGATAGATAGACCCTGATAGCCAAGAACCTTTCACAGAGATGGACAGAAGCTGGCTAGCTGAGCATTTAAGCACTTTGCTGCTTCAAGGCAGATTTCTTCTGTACTGTCTTTTGTCTCTGATAAGTAAATGCACCACAGCTTGTGAAATTTGGCCAGGCACTGTTAACTCTGTGATTGTTCTGGAGAAAGATTTACACTGCATAGAATGAGCTACATTCGAGATGGTTGGGATAATCCCAATCATTTGCAAAGGAACTCCAACTTAATGCTTCCTCTAAAACCAGAGAAAGAGGGGTTTCCATTACTCCTTCCCCTCCCCAGAATAATACAGCTTGATGCTGGAGGGGTGCTGCACAGAGAGGAAAGACGTTCAGTCCAGTACTGAGAGACAAGCCCTTGCCCACTCATCTGCCCATTGCTCCTCTCACTCAGCTCCCTCCCAGGTGCATAGCTGGTGTCATTGCTAAAACATGCCTCCCCATGCAGTGGGGCTGAACTTGGTGAGTGTTAAAAGTCTGTTCCAACCCAAATTATATTCTCAGCCCAGCGTTCCTTGCACACATGTCCAACCCCTCTCTCTCACACGCACACATCCATAGCCTCACTGGCATTCTGCCTGCACTTTTTTCCTTCCTTCTTGCCTTCCTCCAGTGTGCACATCTGAGGTCTGGATTAATCAGTGCTCTGTACTCACTGCCTTAGAGGAGAAAACAACCACCACAGGCTGAAACAGCACATCAATCCACAGGCCATTCACTCTTTCATCCTACTATTCTTTGCAAAGCTGCAGCTGAATAGGGGGGCTGCAAAACAGGATGAGGGGCATGGGGACCACTCATCATGGCCTGTGCCACTGGAGAACACTTCTGATCCTACACAGAAGCAATCAAGGTATAAACCAGTAGTGCTGTGCTCCCTGACCAGGCTCCCCCGAATCCTTTCAGCCTAAACTGAAAGTGAGAAAAGGATAGCATTTAATCGCAAAAGCATGTGCAATTTTGTGATGGTGCAGCAGTTGATCTGAGACTGCTGTTTAGAAGTTGCTAGATGATTAGAAAGAATTCATTAAAAAAAAAAAACCCAAGCAACACCGTAAGAATGGCCTTTTGCACAGAAAACAGTATTAGGAGATATAATAAAGGTATGAAGATACCTTAGAATGTTAGCCCTGTTTATGGCAAAAATAACCAAATTGGGGATTGGATAAAGTTCAAAACCAAAGAATTTACTAACTTGAGATGTGTTTATTGCAAAAGTGAATAGCTAGGACTACTTATTTATTGCATTAGAATAGATGACTATGTATTCAGGTTTTACGTGTTGGGAGAGGCAACACAAAGCTACTGCAAGTTAAATTACCTTCAATAAATTAAAAATCCTTTGTGTATTAATTTTAGCTGTTGTCTATTGGCTTCAATTAATCACATTATACCTTGCTTTTAGGATTAGAAAATAGTGAAAATGTGTCTTGTGTATTAGTACAATAATTATTCCAAGGTTTTTCCTAAACCATAGGGAGTGAAAAATGGGTTCTGGGAGTGAACAATAGTAGAGACCTCAGCAAATGTTTAACTCCTTGCCCTACTTTCACAGCCCCTTCTCTGTGTGTTCATGTACAATTTTGCAATATTTCTGCTTTAGCTAAAATGAATGAAAAGCAGAGATTGTTCTTGCTCTTCCTGGCAACTAATTTTACAATGTTTAACAAGAGAGTCAGAAGAGAAGCATTGTAAACTAAAAGGGAAATAACTCTGCCATGATTTTACACATACCTCAGTATTCTGGTTCACACTGGCTGTGAGCCAACCAAATGGATCAAATACCCATGAGCAGAATACACAAAGTTTCCAAAATCAGGAGGAAAAAAATCTGTGTTGTTATTGTGCATTATTCCTTTGCTCTGATTAACTGTTATAATTATATTGAATATATAAATAAAAAATATAGATGATGCAGTCATGAAAAACCCTTACTTTGTCTGGCATGAAAATGACACCATATCTTCAAGAGTGCCCTCTTTCAAGAATAAATTGATCATTAGTTATAGTGAATTCAAGCATACCATATAAACAGTATGACATTTATGGGGATTAGGTTTCTTGCTCAAAGAGGATTGGCCACTGTGTGATAGAGGACATTATATTAAGGGGATTTTGAATTTTACAACAAGGTTTGTACTCATTAGAACCTTGATAACTCCCAGTTTTCTCTTGATTCCCATTGTTAAGAAGAAGACAGCATACGTACTTCTAAATACTACAAATGGACTTTCATACATGAACTTTTTTTTTATCTGTAATTAGAAAAGTTGTTCTTTCAGATACTAATTCCTCAATGCCTGTATTACAAGGCCCTTTTTTTTCACTAAGGCAGTTGCCTAATGATATAACCTCTGTGAGCAAAGGCTGTTCATGTAAGTAAAGGTTTGGTGGTTCAGGCCCTTGCCTATTAATGATCCTTCTTGCAAAAAAAAATATTGTCCCAGTGTTTAAATTTAGCACTTGATTGCATATAGAATAGTGCATGATCCCCTTTTCACCAAGATTGATGTCATCATTTGCCAGCCAGACCAAGCACTCCATGAATGCCAATAACCCTGGTAATAATCTGCTATCTCCCCATGGATTAAGGCCATCTGTGTAGAAGTCTTCCAGGACTTTATATACTCCCACTACAACAGGTGAAACTATTGTAGTTTAAATCACTACATTAGTGATTTAAACATCACTACATTAGTGATTTAAACATGGTTTGAAAACGTAGTGCTGTAGATAGAATGGATTTTACAACCAAAATAAAATAGATTTTTGTTTTATACGCACTGGTAGGTCAGTTAAGATCCTGTACAGATACTAGAAGTGTCCTTCAGAGATTCTGAGCTGGCCTAGCTTTACTATGGCTGACAATTCTGCTTCCCAGGCTACCCAGCACAGAAGTAGATCTTTTCTTTTCTTTTCTTTTCTTTTCTTTTCTTTTCTTTTCTTTTCTTTTCTTTTCTTTTCTTTTCTTTTCTTTTCTTTTCTTTTCTTTTCTTTTCTTTTCTTTTCTTTTCTTTTCTTTTCTTTTTTTTCTTTTCTTTTCTTTTCTTTTCTTTTCTTTTCTTTTCTTTTTTTCTTTTCTTCCTTCCTTCCTTCCTTCCTTCCTTCCTTCCTTCCTTCCTTCCTTCCTTCCTTCCTTCCTTCCTTCCTTCCTTCCTTCCTTCCTTCCTTCCTTCCTTCCTTCCTTCCTTCCTTCCTTCCTTCCTTCCTTCCTTCCTTCCTTCCTTCCTTCCTTCCTTCCTTCCTTCCTTCCTTCCTTCCTTCCTTCCTTCCTTCCTTCCTTCCTTCCTTCCTTCCTTCCTTCCTTCCTTCCTTCCTTCCTTCCTTCCTTCCTTCCTTCCTTCCTTCCTTCCTTCCTTCCTTCCTTCCTTCCTTCCTTCCTTCCTTCCTTCCTTCCTTCCTTCCTTCCTTCCTTCCTTCCTTCCTTCCTTCCTTCCTTCCTTCCTTCCTTCCTTCCTTCCTTCCTTCCTTCCTTCCTTCCTTCCTTCCTTCCTTCCTTCCTTCCTTCCTTCCTTCCTTCCTTCCTTCCTTCCTTCCTTCCTTCCTCCCTCCCTCCCTCCCTCCCTCCCTCCCTTCCTTCCTTCCTCCCTCCCTCCCTCCCTCCCTCCCTCCCTCCCTTCCTCCCTCCCTCCCTTCCTCCGCAACTTCCTTCCGCAACTTCCTCCCCCTTCCTTTCCTTTCCTTTCCTTTCCTTTCCTTTCCTTTCCTTTCCTTTCCTTTCCTTTCCTTTCCTTTCCTTTCCTTTCCTTTCCTTTCCTTTCCTTTCCTTTCCTTTCCTTTCCTTTCCTTTCCTTTCCTTTCCTTTCCTTTCCTTTCCTTTCCTTTCCTTTCCTTTCCTTTCCTTTCCTTTCCTTTCCTTTCCTTTCCTTTCCTTTCCTTTCCTTTCCTTTCCTTTCCTTTCCTTTCCTTTCCTTTCCTTTCCTTTCCTTTCCTTTCCTTTCCTTTCCTTTCCTTTCCTTTCCTTTCCTTTCCTTTCCTTTCCTTTCCTTTTTCCCCACACCTTTTAGAAGAAGTTAGTCTGGCTGATGGGGACTCACAATTATTTCAGTTTCAGGAGAAGATTCTTTATGAAACTTAAGGAAATTTTTACATATTCATTTTCTATTCTTACTTTTGAAAAATATTGTTTTCTTGTTCTGGTAAAGAAGAAACCTCCCACACGTGATGGTAAGAATTTAAAAAAAAAAGGATTCATGTGATGCTGACTGAGGAAAGTTACTAGGCTTTTGCTCAACAGGGTACTAGGAGTAGAACATAGGTCCAGACTATGAAGAAATAAGTAGACAACCTTGAGCTTGCCTGACCAAATACACAGATCTAATAATAACATTAGAATTCTAAAGCTGCACGTGCATGCATCTACTAATGCAAACTGGATCTGAGTAAAATTACCATAAATGGAGGAAAGAAGGACAGTATTTTAACTGTAACTATGCACTAAAAATTCACTAAAATTTACTTTATTTGTTAGCCAATTCATTTTAGAACGGCAGGGTCAGAGTAATGACCTTCCACATATAATATTTTTGCTTTTCTTAATAGTTTACAGAGTTTTCAGGGAATTTGGAGAAGCAGACTGATTATATTTTTAGATGGAGAACATGGTTAGTGGTTGGTGAAACATCAGCTAACTGTAGCAGTGGGTTAGGGAGAGAAAAAAGAAATTTTTACTGCTTAGTTAGACTGGAGTGAGGTTTAAGCATAACAATCCACAATTCAAATCTGATCACATGTTAATTAACCCTCACATGCTTCCCCTAACACAGTTTGAATGCATTTCAGATCCAACTCCACATAACAGTCACTCCAGCTTTTGATATGGAATAAAGCACTTGTCCAGTCAAAGCCTGTGACTGGGTCAGAGCCAGCCCTGGAGGAAGGTGGGCTCGTGCAGCCTCAAGCCTGCATCCCTTTTGTGTGAGCCAGGGCTCTCTGCCATCCCACCAGTGGCTGGTAAGGGGGAACCTCCAAGTGAGAGAAAGAAACAACCTCACTTTCCGTAGGTCATCCCATGGGCCAAAGGCAGAATAGTCCTCACATATGCTCACAGATCCATCTGGATATTCACAGAGTGTAGAACAGCAACACCACGAAAGGGACACTTAGGATAATGCCTGGCAGCTGCTGTCTGCAGACAGAAGGCTGGAAGTGAAGGGACTTGAATTTGGGTCTTTCAGCTCCAGGCAGCACATCTCAGCCTGAGACTGGAGATTTTCTTGTTCATTCCATGCACATAACAACCCTCCCGCTCCCCATAATGTCCTGGCTTTGTTCCAGGGAGGAAATCTAAGAAAGCTGGGAAAGTGTAATGGATGACAAAGCCATTTACCTCTAGCTCTACTAGAAAAAATCCATGCTCAGTCAACTCCAGCTCACTGTGCTGTTCATCAGCAATGTACATAGCTCAAATTTTGCCCAGGGCCTTTTATATATATTTTTTTTTTTAATCAACTACTGTGTGATGAAGGAAGTTAGCAGCACTTATTATTATTCTGCTCTGCTGTTATTTCCTGGGCCTTGAACATCCAAGGGACTTTGGTCTTATCCCCACTTTTCCACTATTGCAATAGTAAAATAAATCCTGATATCAGCTGCTGGAAATGTGTTTCTCTTGCATTGTTGCATAGCTGAAAGTCTTTGTGGACAGTCTTGTTCTTTCAATTTGTCTGTCACCCTGCTTGTAGCCAGGATTTTAACCACTTCTCTTACAGAATTTTGAATTAAGTTTAGAAATTGTATTTTAAAATAAAAATAATTTTTACTAGCTTTGTAGCACTTCAGCTTTTTTCTTTTGAGGCTGTAGTTTGAGGTGGGGAGTGAGAATATTAATTTTTAGTTAGAGTATCATCCCAAAAGTGCATAAGCACAAAATTTCTTCATGCACATACTTTCTAAACTAGGACCAGAAATGTAAAGGTCCTATTCTATGAGGTGCTGTACCCTGTAGTCAAATCCAATCCAGGATATATATTTTACCCAGGAAAGGTAAAATTAAGTATGTCATTAATTGCCTGTTGGAGTGGATCAAGCACCTTGCAGCAGCAGTCCCTCACAGGTGCTTCTTTCCCTCCTTCCCAAAAGCCCATGTGGTAAATGGAGCTGCCCAAGCTGCAAAGCCGATGGCCTCTCCCATGGCAAGAGCCCTCCATCCCATGAGCTGCACGATCACCTTCTAAAACAGAAAAGGCTCTGACAGACAGATGAGCTCAAGGTTTTCCCTTCATTGTTCCTGGCATTTTCCTGCTATCATGTATGATGTGCTTGTGAATAATCCTTTTGTACAAAATAGCATTGTTCCAGAAGTGCTTATTTTACCAGTGGTAATCAGCAAGAAAGCAGTTGTTTACTGTGATTTCATTTTAAACTTGTTTCACCACTGTGTTTATTAGACTCTACTGGAGAACCATGTAATCTTTTATTACTGGGCTCTACAGTTTTCTCTCTGTATCTTTCTGCTAAGTTTTATTATACTCTTTGCCATGTCAAGTCTGAAATCTGACTGAAAACACATTGAGAAAGCAACTGAATGATCTGATTTTAATCAAGAGTTGCTCTGAGAGAACATAAAACTCTCTCCAAAATAAAATAAAACCAACTGGAGCATCTGGAAATAAGGAGAAAATATCAATGCAATAAACACTCAACAAAGTTGGCCAGTTTTTTTTAAGCTCTACAGGAACATGTTTGGATGTAGTAATGTCCTTGTATGATAGCAGGAGGCTGATTAGCTATTTTGTACTCCAGGAAAGTATTGATACCATAACTTTTCTTTGTGTGCTTAGGTAAGACTACGCCAAGGGATCCTGTTTCCTACTTCTTCTGACCTGCACACTTCAGCAGTTAAAATTAGGTCTCTAAATAATTGCTATGATACAAATATTTTTCTTTGCCTTGAGCAGCCCAGGTGTAAAGCTTAGCTAATCTACCTCTCACCACCTTTGTGGGTCACGCTGGAGAAACATCAGTGTGAAAAGGAAAAGCTTGGAAAGAAAAGGGAAAACTGAGTTAACAGAACAGGGAAGACTGAGTTTACAGGATGGGGGATATCTGGCAAAAATTAACGTTTTCATAGAAGAATGTGTTTTGTAGAACTAAGAAGTGCAGGTGGAACAGAGGAGGTACAGTGTAGAAGTGACAATCATAAATTGCTGTTATTTGAGAAGCAACATATAACAGTTTGAAGAGAGATTTCAAGAAATTGAAATTGCATAACTGAAAATTATACAACATAAAAATATCATTTGTCATTTCAATCACAGGCCTATACAGACATAGTGCTATATATAGTTTCAGCTGCTGTAGAGAAATACGTAATAATTCTTACAAGAATACACATTTAAATTTTCCATAAACTGTGATAGCATGAAAAAACAGAGAAATGTTAGAGTATTTCACAGGTAGGCAGGTATCATCTGCCACTTTCAATCCTATGTCTTTCATATTTACTCCACAAGTTTGAGGAACAGTAGGACATTTACCACAAAATGTGTGTTAAAGTAGGGCATGAACTCTCAGGAACAGACACCATGAGAATAGGATGTCTTCCTTATGGGTGGAAATGTAGAAACACAGCTGAGATAGGACAAAAAGCTGTGTTACGTGAGGTCTTTTAGGAAAAGAATAATAGGGGAGGGGAAGGGAAGGGAAGGGAAGGGAAGGGAAGGGAAGGAAGGGAAGGGAAGGGAAGGGAAGGGAAGGGAAGGGAAGGGAAGGGAAGGGAAGGGAAGGGAAGGGAAGGGAAGGGAAGGGAAGGGAAGGGAAGGGAAGGGAAGGGAAGGGAAGGGAAGGGAAGGGAAGGGAAGGGAAGGGAAGGGAAGGGAAGGGAAGGGAAGGGAAGGGAAAGGGAAGGGAAAGGAAGGGAAAGGAAGGGAAAGGAAGGGAAAGGAAGGGAAAGGAAGGGAAAGGAAGGGAAAGGAAGGGAAAGGAAGGGAAAGGCTGTAACTTGTTTAATAAAGTGATTGGGAGACATGGAGATGTGGTTTACGAGCAAATGAATAGGTCATTAAAGAAGAATGAAATAAAGATCGGAGTGTAAAGGGCCGACATGGCGCAAAACAAATGCTGGGAATTGTAACCTTGTTAGTACAGAAAATTATGAAACAAATTGCACAACTAGGTTTTCTTCTCCATGGTTGTCAGGTGCACAAAGACTGTGTACATGAGTGCTGCATACACAAAATACAGCATTCAAATCACCTTGAAAGAGATCTTTGTTAAAATGCATTTTTTGTTCTATTGGGACAAGTGGAAGGGAGCAAAATGAGCTTTGTACTTTTATTTGAGGGATCTATTCCCTTGGAAAGATAGACCTTTAAGGCAGTATATATTTCTATGTTAATTCGCCAAGAACCAAGTTTTGCACCTGTAGGCAAGCAGACCACTGACAGAGGACAAGACTTTTACAGTGTAGTTAAAGGAATGACAAAGATATCCTGTTATTTAAAAGAAGAAAGAGGAGGGAAAGGAGAAGAATAATGAAGAAAGAAGAAAAACTGCAATCCACTATTTCTAAACAATCATGTTGTAATATTGAGTGTCTTACACTTCTCTTATGGGGATCCATGCTTTCACTTCTCAGGGCATCTTCAGTTTCTCATAGACTGCACCTTGTGGTCTTCTGAATAACCACTCATGAAAATCTTTCTTTTTTTATTCTATTTCTTACAACATTTGATGACAGATAAACAAAGGAGTTTGTGGGATGTCAGTGGGATGTTTTGAAGCTAAGCTATTGTTTGAGCCAATGTAATGGTTAGATTGCCTTTCCAGATTAAAACAGTCCTGGAAAAGGAGAAAATGAGGTTAACTGTCTAGTTTCAACTGAACACATTTGTGTATTTCATACCAACTAAAATGTTCTGATTAAAAAAAAATATAGACAAGTGGCTTTAACTTAATTTAGTAATTGCATATGGTATTTTCACATTAAAAGAAAAGACTAATTAATAGCAACTGTCATTTAAAACCCAGCTACTTTACAAAAGTACATTTCTCCATAGATTTCCATCTGGTTTTTACTATTACTGGATTAGGACACGATATCAATACCTAAATAATTCATTGCTTGATAGACTAAGCTTCATTTGAGCTGTTCCAGTCTATTATTCAAATTGTATAATATTAAAATTTATTGATATGTATTTAATTGGAAGATGACAGCATCTCTTATTAGCAACTTAAACCAAGACCAACAGCTGAAAAATATGAGCATGAAAGCTATACAAACAAAAATCTTGCAAACCAAAGAATCATGCTTGTTTGCTGAAATCTTACACTGAACAAAATCACTTCAACCCACAAATAACAATCATGTTAGTGAGTAATTAAAGCAAGGGACAAAGTCAGGACTACAATATTCTATTCCCAATTCAGCTACTGACTCACAGTGTGATTTTGCTCATTTACCACCTATAAAATGGAAGATGTGATAATGATAATGACAGGGATAATAATACCTACATAAAGAAGTGCTAGGAGTCTTAATGTTTGAAAAGAGCTTTGAGATAGAGCTGCTATATAAACACAGATTATAATTAACAGGGGACTGCAAGCTTGCACAATTGGTACGTTCTTTGGGCTTTCAGAAGCAAAGATAGGTGAACTCTGTATATCTGAGATACCACAAGTCCTCTGTTGTAAGAGCTTATTTGGGAAATTATTTTCACAGCTGCCATTACACTGTATTGGAGCCAGGCTTTTAAGAGGATCTAACTATTTGCCAGTCATTAACAGAAGAAACTTTAAAGGCAGTTCAAAATAATGTCGTCACTGTGACTACTGGCTCCAGCTTGTCTGATTGTATTCTCTTCTTAGTAGATATGTGTAACAATGAATTTATATGAGAGACAGGAGACCATGAGCACATGAACCTGGAGAAGAGGTTCAGTGCCTTAGTGAATGCTGAGTGCCTGAGGCATAGGTGAGCTTGGAGATTTTCTTATACTATAAATCTATGCTGCCAAAGTCTCTGAAAATGGTCAAACACAACCCCAACAATCATTTTCCTGACCAGTTCAGACATCTGCTCTGAGCCCAGTGATATTCTTCTGTTGTTGAAAGCCTTTGAAAATAATGGATTGCATTAGAACAGCAACCTAGTAAAAATATGAATAAGATACTTTAGAAAGGTGAAGTCTCCCTTGCTGAAAGGCAAATCAAACAGTAGCTTTCGAAATATAATATACTCAACAAAAGTTAGAATAATAATGAGAAGCAGATGTATAGATTATAGAACTTTGTAGAGCACAGCACAATATCACTCTGTAAAACAAGTCAAAGGCATCTGCAAAGGTACATCGGTCTCTTTTTCTTATATAATCAATTAGATGTTTTTAACAAACTAAATCAGCTAAAGAAAAGAACTGTCTGTAAGTAATCTTTGTATGCAAAAAAATTATTAGTGCAGAGAAGCAGAAAGCCCATCTTTTAATAGCTTGTTTTGTAGGAAAAAAATTGTACAGGACTAGATTTGTGTAAGGCTGGCAGACTACAGGAACATGAAATGATACTAAAGGGGTATTGTAGGTATACATTTTTCTGAAAGATATTCCAGTGCATAACAATCCCAATCCATTTCTATTTCCCCCCAAAACATGGAAATCTCTCAGACCTTCATGAAATTAAAAATCTTCTAAGTAAAGGCTATAAGAAAATGGTTTGATTCTTCTCAGCTAGTTATGTTTTATTATCAATAATTAGGTTACAACGTCAGAAGTCCCCATCAAGTCAATGTCATGATACTGAGACATTAAAGAGGGATCATACTTTACAAGAGCACAATTTGATTAAAGGTAACAACAAGGTATAGTGATTTAGCTAAGGCCACAGAAAGGGTCACTGGTGGAAGAAGAGCAGCCCCTGGATTGCAACATTTGCAATGCACATATGGAACATAAAGACAATGCTTCCAGCATAAATTGGTAGGCCATTGCAAACTTGAAGAACATAAAAAGCTGTAAAGGTCTTGCATCCAATCCAGCTGCCATGCCATGTTAGCTTTCATTGCTCCACTTATCTCTGTTTAGCCAAGTCTCTGGAGCTGCATCCTCCTTATTTCATATCTCTATTTTGTTATTTATCATTTCAGAGTTGAAGAACAGTTAGCTGGTGACAGGAATAAACACAGAGTCCCAAGAAAAGTTATGGGGAAGAAATAACAGGATGGGCACAAAGCATGTCATTTAGTGTTGCAAGATTTCTTACTGCTGAAAGAGTTCCTTTCGTGACACAGAGTCCAAAAAATGCTCACATTTCTGTGGAAGCAGAAAAAAAAACATAGAATGCTGCAGTTTTCCTCTTAAAAAAAATTGAATAAATGGTCGTGTGTCACTAAGAAAGATTGGGAGGAAATGCATTTCATGAAAATTCTATTCTGTAGCTGCCTTTTAGTCTTTTCTGAACATCTATCTGAAATGTTCAGCACCATTCTCAGCAATAGCCTAGATACTGCTTGTGTGAGAGTTGTTTTTCTGTCCTTAATTGAGCAGAAAGTATGGTGCACCTCTGATTTGTTAGTCACATTACTGGGGAGCAGGATCTTGGGAGAGATTTCTGAGGACAGCAAGTGGGATAAACCCAGACAGAACTGACATAAAACGTGAAATGTAAAACACAAAATTTCTGTGGATGGAAAAGAGCCATTTGTGCTGTTGTACTAAACACAATGTTTGCCAGGATTTTTGCCCATGGAACACTGAGAACTATGGGAACACATGAGGACCCCAAATCCACAGTGATAAGAGCAACAATTCCCTTATTTGTACCCTTATTTGCAATAAGGGTTCACATCACTTGCCCCTCAGAACACCTTTACTGCTTTTGTTTTTATACATTAAAATAACTTTGATGGGCATTGCTTGCAGTAAGAAGGGAGTTGTTTCTTTGCTTTCAGAGATGTTCCAAAACTACAAAGAGTTGCAATGAAGGCTTTAGAGACTGTGGTTAGGCCGTATCCAATGCTTGTTTCATGCTGTATTGATCCTGGCACTTCTCGGCTTAGAAAATGGTAGATTTCCTATTTTTCAGCCTCATTTTGCCATGACCCTCCTGAGGAAAGCTGAGTAGGAGGCACAGAAGTGTGTGTCAATGGAGACTGTTCATTTGTGAGGGTGGCTGGGCAGCATCCAAATGAGCAATATTTTATGATATTTTATATATTTTACTTTAAATATTTTAATTAAAAATAGACAATATTTTATGAAAAAAAGCCTTACAGAAGATTTGTTGCATCTTCTTTCTATCCAGACTGGTGCTCTCCTTTTGCCTTACCACAGCTCAGTCATTAATACTCATCTTGCTTCAAGCT
The DNA here is from genome assembly GCF_026979565.1 of Vidua chalybeata. Taxonomy (NCBI): domain Eukaryota; kingdom Metazoa; phylum Chordata; class Aves; order Passeriformes; family Viduidae; genus Vidua; species Vidua chalybeata. Next base: position 88,128,990 of record NC_071531.1, on the reverse strand, counting down.
TCATTCACATTCTTCCTAGCATCCCCAGCAGGCAGCTGGCCTGACTGCTTCCATCCTCTTTTTCAATGTCAGTCTCCCCAGGAGTTTCCAGGCCCTATGTCTAATCCCAAGTCCCTGTAAGGTGGATGGGAGAGCTTTGTAGGCTGGATGTGTCATGTGTCCATCACTGGATCTCACACACACTTCAGTGGTAATCTCTCCATTCTGGAAATTTTGTATCTGAAGCCTAGGACACATTTCAGATTTGAGTTGTAGAGAAATAAGGTCTGTGGTTTCAAGACAGTGGAGTCAGGAGGTGGGGAACACAATTCATGCAAATGGCATATATGCACCCAAGAGAATTTCTACAGCTGAACAAGGCATACATTGTCACCAGATGACACAAGGAAAAACGACGCACCACAGCTTCGGTCACGATGAAGAGACTAATTTATTTTTTCTGACTCCAATCTTTTATAGTTCTCAAAAGATGCCAGTGGATTGGAGGGTGAACGTGTCACCTCTCCAACGACACTGGACAAACTACCTGCACATCAAATTTCTCCGCCTCTATGAAAGAATGCAAAACAATAGGTTGTTTACAGAAAGTTGTGTGGGAAAGTTCTCTACAAGAATGTAAACTCAGAAGGCTTTAGAAAACTCTTGATAACCAGGGCGACACATACATGGTATTTTATATATGGTTTAGTGTAGGTGAAAAATGTCCTAAAGTTCAAGAAGAAGCACTGAAAGCATTAGCTACACAATTTCAGATTCCCATGGTGGCTGGCTGAAATACATTCTTGGCTTCTTGTCGGGTATCAATGCCAGCTGCCTGGCGGGCTGCTGAGCCTCCAGTGCTGCTCTTGCACTTTTAATTACCATTGCCACCACGGAAAAACTATTTGGCATACTACAGCATAAGTGACTAAGGACTCCAAGAATGTTCACACTTTTATTCTTCAAATCTAGCAACTTTCCTTTTTGTGCAAAAACTAAGGTATTTCTCCTATTTTTAGCTCTTTGCAAATGTGTCCTGGGGATCTATTCTGGCCTGGGCTTTCTTCCCTCAGTGACCTCCTCTGGCTTCTGAGTCACTGCCCTGCAACAATATCAAGATTTCAAATGAGCAAATGAGCACAGTTTGCACCACTATATTCTGGTGTCTCCATCTTTGGTTTGCACTGCCTGCTCATCCCTCATATCCTACACATAAGGCAGATTTCTCAGCATCTTCGACTTACTTCCTTTATGGATGGCATTTCTCAGGTTGTCAGTTCCACATCGTCTCCAAATCTGCACATCTTGTTCTACATTTCCTTCTGTAAGATAACTGCTAGGTCCTATATATAGCAGAAACAGAACAGCTCAACATATTGCCACTTGTCACTCTTATCCCGCTGTCTCTCTCTACCTCTCTGTCCCATTTGCCATCTCTGGTTTCTGTTAGCAAACCAACTGAGCATTTCATCACCAGTGCTCCTTTGTTAACCTTACAGATTACTCTATCAGTGGGCACTGAAAGCTATCCAGAAGTCCTTGTGAAGGATGCCCACACATTCACCCTGTTTCGTTCCCATTTTCTTCACTTGGGCAAGATGAGCCAACATGGCCAAGTTTGAACGTCTTTTTTTCTGCCTGTGCTGAAAGTCTCTAACTAAACTGTACCTGTCCAAGTGTTTGATATTTGCCCCTCACCGGCTTTGCTGAGTCTTAGAACAAAAGCCAGAAAAAGGTTGTGGAGTTACCATTTCTTTTGATCTTGGGTTTTGGGGTTTTTTTTATTTTTTATTTTAGAAGCCAAAATAGATATCTGTTCTCTAAGTGCAGTAGGCTCAATCTTCAGCTGGCATCAGATCAATAGAGCTAAAAAACAGTTTTTAGCCCAGTAGAAGTTATCTGTCTTCAGCTTCTAGTACACCTATCACTGCATAATCTGAGATCTGTGAGCAGTTCATGTCACTTTAACAGGTACCACTTGTTACTGAGCATACACATGCTCATGGCTGAGCTGAAATCCAACATGCACCAGCTTCAGTTCTCTGAAAGTGGTTTAAGTTAACACATTTTTTATCTTACAGCCAGGAAGGGCTAAGAGCATGCCCCCACAGACTTATGAAGCCTCAGCATATGAATGGTTATTTATTAAGTGGCAGGACCCAATCACTTTCAGTTAGTGCCTATATTTTATAAGCAAACTATTCTGTCTCTTCTATTTCCATTGGGAAGTTTAAGGTCTGTACCAAAGTGCCCTCTTGGAGGTTTCTTTGACTCTGGCTGTGTTTCTAATCCTTCAGACTTTTACTACTGCAGGCTTCTTGAAGCACACATAGCAGACAGCATAAGTCTTCTGTTCTGCTTTGCTTTAAATATGCTCCTCTCATAGTGCTTTCTTAGTAAAACCTTCTACTTTTGGGTGCTGGAAGATACAAATGAACACCTCTCTCTGAAGTGTCAATGTGCATGCTTGACTGTGTTGCCGAGGTGACAGGAACAAGACAGGTTTGCTTCCTTTTCTGTCTGCAACCGTCAGAGATTCCACAGGCCATTGTCTATAGTGGAATTGCAGAACACATCCACTGTGTGTCAATAAACACATTTACCTAGATGACGTGCTTTTGCTTATCGTAAGTGAGCACTTACTCTGTCCCAGTAAGAGAGAATAGGATAACACAGGAACCCTCCTTGTCTGCACCTGCTCCCCCAGCAAGACTGGAGGAAACTGCTTGGGAAATATTTTGAGTGAACACATTTTGGGTGCCCAGAGAATGTACTGGAAACAGGATCTTCTTCATGATGGAGAGGCAAGTCAGACCATACCCCACGGCAGAGTGAAGCAGGGGGATAATTTTTTTGGCCTCTCCAAGTCTGACCTTGCTGGAAACAAACTTGGTTTGATGCCTCTCAGTGTGAGACCTGTCCACCTGTCCACTCAGAGCAGAGCCTGAGCACCACCTCCAGATACAGCAGAGGGACAAATGGTTGAACAAGCACCAGCTCCACTCAGATCTGCATTTCCAACAAGCTTAAGCTGTGGAGTACTTACTGTATACCCTGCTACAGGATTTTCACCTTCCTTGTTCTGGGAGTAATGTTAACTCACCAGGTTAACTCTTGTCAATGTTCTGATAGTAATTTTACCAGAAACCTTTCGTCCTTCTTCTAGTTGCCAGCTAGGATAAAAATCTCTATTAGATTTCAGAAGTTTGATGGGATTTACTAGGAAATACAGTCATGTCAGGGGACCATGCTGCCTGATTTTCCCTAAAGAACTTTTGGAATCTTCCCCTACACATGTACACATGTGATCTCAGTTATCTACATTTAAAGCAACTTCTGGAGGCTCTGTATTAACTCACAGTCCTGTAGCTGTTTTCTTAATTGTTTGAATCAGTGTCCATATTGTGGAGCCTGAAATATTTTTACCACTTTTGTTTTCACTTCTGAATATAATTTGGAAGTTATTTCCAAATGTTTGTTTTATAAGCTGCTGTTATACGCTCATCTTAAAACATATCTTGTTCTATGCACTGTTGTTTATAACCTCTTTGGAAGCTGAAACTTCAATATATTTGCTGACCAAAATGGATTTCTTTCTGATGGTAAAATACATATTGTTTTATGATGCTAGGATTACTGACATCTGTTGGGCTCTAAGCAACTTCGCAAGATCAAAAGAAGAATCAGATTCTTATTTGCACAACAAGTATAGCCAGGCCTATAACAGTTAATGCTAACAACTTAGCAGGGGATATCTTAAATGTCATGTCTTAAAACAATCTAGCTTTCAGAGATTAGAATGATAGCAATGATATATAATCTGCCCACTGATAGCACTGATGTCTGAATCACATCTTCCCAGCTTCCATGAGGATCCAGCTACCGCTCTGGAGAAAACAATTCATGCAAAAACACTGAAGCAGTGCGAGCAACCTCTGCTCTTGTTGCATTTGGCCTTCTACTCTCAAGTACAATCCACTTAGCTGCATGTCTACTAAGTGGACAAATAGGGGCCAGAAAAAACTCCCAAGCAGACTTTCAGACTGAGGTAGGGTCTGGGTATGACTCTGTATTTCGCCTGTAAGATTATTTTGCGAGGGTGTCTGTTGTTAATAAGCACTACCATAGCGAAGAGAGTTTATTTCTGATTTGGAAGGAGCCCTTTGAACTGCCAATTGATAATGCAAAGGAAATGTTATAGCCAGTTAGTTAACTTCCTCCAACCTTCGTTTCAACGCAGGGAAACATATCTGTGTTTGATCAGCCAAAAATTACACACCCTCAACTCAGATTCTGCTTTGATCTTCTTTTGATCGTACACTTCCCAGGAAAAAGGAACTTGCTTGCATTTAAGGTTTGACTGCAGAACAAGGAAGCAGACAGAATGAACAGGAGGCGGACAACACATTGTATTGATTCTAATTAGTAAGGAGTTCAGTTCAGTAAATATAAATATGTGTGTATAAATAAATAAATAAATAAATAAATAGATAAATATAAAAAAATATGTGTAAGTGGAAATAAACATATATCATTGAAAGACCACAGACACAAAAAAGGGATATTTTCTAATATTTTTGAAATCCAGTGTTCCACTGTCCTTTGGTTTACAGTCAGTAGTATATTTAGAGAATATTGTTGCAGTGGTTTCTTTCCTTAGTTGTATACCTCATCTTTCCCACATGAGGGTACAACTAAGCAAGATGTAAATTTACTTGTGGATGATCAAACATTATAATGTGAAGTAAAGCCATCCCCTTCTCCATCCTAGATGAAGCCACTGTTAAATGTGGCTTCTCAGCCTGGAGTTGTCAGTGAGCTCAGTAGAGGCTAACTGCATTTTTTTGTTATAGTTCTTATTTAGTGGAACACTAGAAAGAAAAAATAATTTAGAAATACAACAGTTTCTTCCTGGTTGGATGGTGAGGTAAATGATAAGCCATGCTTCAGAGAACATCTGCCATGTCTAGAACCCAAACCAAAACACAACATATTCACAGGCACAGAACCCGAGCAAAGCCCTTGTCCTTTCCCAGCTGCAGCTTGCACAGCTGTGGACACCAGTGCAAAGCTCTGCTCAGCACTGTGGAGCAAGAACAGCAACAAAAGAGATGTCTAGGTTACTTATGCTGCAAATCAGTGAATTAGTTAAAAACCTTGTTTTTCAAAGTAAACCTTGATTTTTCAGGTGAGTACACAGATGAGTACATAGCATCTCACACTAGGATTCTATGACATGCAGCTCTGGATGAACTTGCTCTCCATGCCTTCTGATATTTATTTCTCTTAGGAGAGGAGAAAGGTGAACTTCTTCATGTGCTGAAGTTCAAACCAGTCAAGGGAGTCAACTGTGCCCCTTAGATAACTTCACCTCCCTACCTCAAGGCAACCTAACTTTACTTGCTTAAATGTCTGGCTAATATCTTACACCAGAAATGAGATTGTGTTTGCTGATGTTTGGTAGAGGGCAAATGCAATGGACAGCAGAGGAACAGAACGATGTGAGTATTGCTCTTGTGGAAATAAAACTCAAAGTACTTTCAGAAGTATAATGTACCTTTCAAACTGTAGAATTAGTCAGAAAGAAATTATGGGGCAATTCTAGCAGTGTTTAAACCAAGTATACCCTGATCATCTTCTGATGCAGGCACATAGGCATAAGATAGTCACACTCTGGTAGGGGGACCTTTAATACTTTCTGACAAAAATCTATTGGCCATGAGAAACTGAAACAAAACAAACAAACAAACAAACAAAAAAAAACACAAAAAAAAAACACAAAAAAAAAAAAAAAACTAAGAAAACAAACATATGATACAACTCATTCTTCCTGGATTCTCTTAAAGCTACTATAACATTCCTCATAAATTATCTTGCAAAATCTGAGATTTAGAAGCAGCAGTGATGGCCACATTCCACCACATCTCCGGCACCATCAAGTGGTTAGAATCACACACCACAGGTGTGTGGAGGTGCTAAGAGGGGAAGGAGACAGCTATGCCTTTATCTATCCTCCTTCTGCCAATGCTGAACAGAAAAGAAATGTGTCACTGTCTCAGCATTCATAAAAGAATGAAGGAAGTTCTTACTAATTACAATATAAACGTTTATCTTCTAGCGCTGGAAAAAGACAAAAACTATAGAAGAAGTCTTGTTAAGAAATAGTCACTTCATTTGCAGAGAATAATGCATTGATGAGCAATAAGGGGTAGGATTGATAAAGAATAGATCTTGCCTGACAAAGACAATACTTTTTTATGGAATTACCAAATCAATGGATGAGTGGAACAGAATAAATGTAATATTCTTGGATTGAAGCCATTTCTTTAAACAATTGGTCTGATCATCCTCTGCCTCAAAGCCAGGCAGCTACACTGACATAAAACTGGAGAGCATGAGAATGGAAGATTGCCTCCAATGCTTCCCAAAATCATTCTTAAAAAGCTTGACTGAACTTGCTTGTGCAATAAATATCTCATTTGGTCTGAATTCTGGAATGAAGGACCAAAACAAGGCTAACAGGCAAAGAGAAGAACACCAGTTTATAGGGAGGACAGGTCAATATTTAAGAATCGTGTTTGGTTTTGCCTGATTTAATACTTCTAGTAATCACAGAATTACAGAATAACATGAGTTGGAATGAGCTAGAAAGAGGCATAAACAACATATTAATAAAATTCATAGGTGTTATGCTAAATTGAGAAAAGAAAAACAGAGAGGCCAACAACATGGGACAGAGGGATTAATTAGTAACACAGGCCAAAAGTAACAGAACAAGAATCACCTTGGAAAAGGACCGTAAAGGACAGGCACTAGAGAACAGAAAATTAGCTTGGAAGATGATTTCTATTAGAGGAAGGTTCTTTGATGACAGAAACGTCATAAGGACTAAAAGGATAAAACCCAGCAAGTTACTTTCAAGCATCAAAGAAATATGGTAGTAGAAAAGGTCAATGTAGCTTGTGTGTGTGTATGCAAAGATGCAGCAGCTAAGAGAAGCAAGAATCATTCCCTGCAAGACTGAGATGAAATGTGTGGGGAATATTGCTTCATTTCTAGTGAGATATTCACAGACTACGGGGCTGTTTAAAAAACCAAAGCACAAATAAGAGCACTGAGAGGAGCTGGTGGCCAAGGAGTGATTAAATTAGAAATGCATAGCTTGAGCAGTGACCAAGTATGTGACATTAACATTGAAGAGGTGCAATTAGCAAGCAAGAAAAGAATAGAAATAGAGGCAGCAACAGGAACAAAAAGTCAGCAAGAACAAGTTTGCAAGAGAGACCCAGAGCACTTTTCTCTCTTTACTGATTTTATAATAGGTGTAACAGACTTAACAGCTACACAGCCTGGGCTTGGCTAGAGACCCATGCCAGACTCAATGTGCTGAGTCTTCTTATTTCCCTTCCTCTTTTGGTTGTACCTTGGGCTCAGTTCTCAGTGTCCTACCTCTTGCTCTGATTGCCCTGGCCTTGTTCCCAATCAGGTTTCTCTTGGCATTGAGCCAGATGTGCATATTCTTTCGTTGAGATAATATCCTATAACATGGAGGTCAGACCTCGCTCCCATCCGGATATATTTCCAGAGGACCTGGTTCCTTCCTAGCAAAATAGTATTTAGAATGGTTTCTGCATTGGTATTATTTCAAGATCTCAAGAGATTTGTCTGGATATTTCTCATGTAGTCCTAATTGAGATTCTCTCCAAGCCTATTCCCGGCATGAAAGATGCAGAATTTGCAGGCAAAATTGTGTTCCTAATGAAAAAAGGAATGGGAGTTTGGAGTGAAAAGGGTGAAACAGCAGAATTATATTAAAATCTATCAGAGAATATGCTGGGGTAAAAGAGAAATTGTCCATAAAGAGGCAGCCTATGGAGTGTTTGGCACAAGTCACTAAACATAAAAGCTGACACACTAGAGAAGATGACCAAAGCATCTAGATGGAGCAAGGGTTAAAGCAGACATGGAAAATTTTCTAAAGGGTTAGGTCTATCATTGGTAGGTCATGTAAAGAAAGATGAAGAAAATGCATTCTGTTCATCCTAAAATACCCAAACACTGTCTTTTCTTACTCCCTCTGTCTCAAGACACAGCCTTTATGGTCACAGTACACATGAAGGGTCAAAGGCTTCTGCAAAACCCCAAGCTTCTCTTAACCATTTTTTTTCACTGGAAATAGCTCTCTACATCCACAATTCTCCTTTTATAGATTGAATTTTAATAGGTATCTTTTTCTTTTGTTCCTCCTGACTGCTTCAGTTTTATTGTGGCTTTGCCTTTGTTTTCATTTTCATGCTCTTTCCCTTCTACTGCATTATGAATTCTCATTTTACTTGCTGAAAGTTAGAGCTACTGTACATATATTTAGAATACATGGGGGTGTATGTGGATGCAGATATTAATAGATACATAAGCATTACATAGCTCTCATTACTGTTCCAATATTATCAATTTTATTCACCATATGTCATGCTATGCAGTTCTCACCTTTGCTAACTTTATATGGCTGCTTGCACATGGTCCATTAAAAACACATACAAATATCTAGTATTTCAGCATTCAGGACACTTTTGATTATGTTTCTTGGCTCAAATGTGATACAAAGAACCTGGTAATGAAAGAATATCAAACTAATGTGACTGAAGTTTGCCCTGAAGAGGGAATTTTATGATAACTAAAGCAGCATCATCATAAAGCTGTTTTATCACATTTAAACAATGGGCAAAGACATCAGCATAGACAAGACAATCAGAAAACAGGTTACATCCTGCTCATCAGAGAGAATTCATGTTCATTTTCATTCCACAGCATTTGTCCTCATTTTTACATCATAAGGCCAAGGAAAAAAAGCCAGTCTACTGCCATCCAGTACTTTAGAAATCATAGCATTTGAATATTTTGTTCTGTATGAATGGCTGATGTATCTAAAACTAGCACATCTTTTTGTATTTTAAAACTTCATTTTACATGAAGACACTGGACAGAACACAGCATACTGCCATAACAGGCAGGAACTGATGTTTTAAGAATTCAGCTCTGCAAGTAACAAGAAGTTAAAAAGCAGGAATAAATTCCGTTTTGATATAATTCAAAATCTCACAGCCAGATACTGTGTTTCATTTTGATCTCTATACACTGCACTTTCAGCTCCATTTTCTAAGGCATTATAATCATTCAGCCATTAATATTTCTCATCCCTTTCTAAACCTCACACCAGATAGAATCAGCCCCTGGGGAACATCTCCAGAAAAGGAGATGCTGTGGCAGCACAGAGCAAAGAGGTTTCCCCGTAGCATCATGCATGGTCGTAAAAGGAGGGAGGAACCAGCAGTTCTTAACCCACATCTTCCAGCAGCTGCATACACGTACCTTGCTCTGCAGGATACAATCACAGCCATATATCACCCCATTAGGATCCAGACTGCATCTCTCTGATTGTCATGGAGACTGTTTCAAAGTCTTGCCGTGCTCCAGCAGCAGCAGCACCAGCAGAGGACAATAGCACTTGGTCTTGAATGGCTGAAAAGAAAGCAACAAAGCGCAGTGTGAAAGGGAAGGAGCTGTGGCTGAAAGGGATATGAGTACAGCAAGACACTCTTCCCACTGCTGTAGAGGGCTAGAGGTGCAGGTTAGAGCAACCTTCCAGAGGTGTATAACTGTGCCTTCAAGATAAGCAGAGGAAGAGCGTTCTCAAGGGTAGCACATTTCTCCTCCTCCTTTCTCCCCCTCAAGCTAAGTTCCTGGGGTGTTTTAGATTAAATGTATTAATTAGGAAATTATTTTATTTACGAAGTCTTCTGCTTTTTCATTCCCGTGGGCACTGTAAGCCTACTGAGTTTTGGAGTAAGTGATATACAGTGTCTCGGAACAAGTGACAGGCAGAGGCATAGGCAAGTGCAAGGAATTAATAGAGTTGATGGTTTACAGGACCTGAGGCAAAGAAGAGATTTTCAGAAGAGTGAGGAGACAGTTTTGTGTCAAATAGCAAATTTGCTAAGAATTGCAATTTATGACCATCCATAAGCTACTTTCAAGTCAGGTCAGTTCTCAGAAGAGATGAGAGTAAAAGGTACAACTGACCAACCTAAAATGCAAGGAAACATAAAATACAAAATTCAAATGCAAAACCAACTGGGTTTAATCACATCTCAGAAAAAAAAAAAAATCATAAGACCAAACTGTCACTGTAAGTGTACTTTAAAATAGAAATATAAACCTCTGAAAAATTGGTTGGGGCCTACCTGTTAAGATGTTCATATTACCAAAAAAAAGATCACAGAATTTCTCAAAGGACTAACATCTAAAGTTTTGATCTGAATCAGTGCTTTGAAAATGTGAAGGACACTAGGACTCACAAAAGGAGAGTAAAAGGTTACACTGAAATCAGAGAAATAGTAGAGCTAAAGATGCTTCCACGAGCTTCTCCCACTGCATTTAGAGCAACCTTGATATAAGAAGCAGATTTGCTGTGGAACAAACCAGTAGACTGGAAAATCCTGCTCAGAGCAAAAATTGAATATTTTCCTTTGGAAAATGAAAAAGGTGAGTCTAATGAGCACGTATGCAATCTCATAGTAATAAGCAAAGCAGACTTTAAATCCCCTGGGAATATCCTAGGCAAAATTCTGCATCATGAAAACTTCACTGCTTGTTCTTAAAACAGTACAATTCTTTGGGGTGAGAAAACTCCTGTAACAGATCCTTTCTCGAGGAAGACATGGAGGGACAGGAGCACGAGATAAAACAATTGCTAATGCCTACCATAAGAAAAAACACAGAGAAATTATGAGAGTGACAACAGAGTGACATTTCTAAGAAAAATGTTCAGATCAAGGCACCCTGCATAAACCCAGCAGCTTTTCCAACGTGCTTGGAAAAGCAGTTGACTGTGAGCAAAGTGAAAGGAAAAAAGTAGTAGAAAATTAGTTTAGGTGCTACTTAGAAGTCTAGGAGCCACATAGGTTTAGGAGCTCTTTGGGCCTCTCAGTTTGGGGTGCTGGAACAGCCTGCAAAGCAATCCAGGGGCCATCAGAACCTGCAGGACACCACCCACACCAGAGCAAGTGTTGGGTGATGATGCTGTACTGTGCTTATGTGGAATACTTAATTCAGCTGAGAGAGAATTCCATCTAATGAACATACAGCTCATGATTGAGATCCACTGCCTTGAGCAGGAGCACTCCAGCTGGTATCTGCAGATTTCTGCAGGTTGCAGGACTACCGTGTTTTATTTGCACACAGGGGAAGGGTTTGAAAGTGTAGGTAAGAAGCAGTTCTGGGGTGCTGAATTTTGCACTCTGCATTTTCCTTCCTCTGTGCCAGGTGAAGCAGCTGAAAGTAGGTTGTCATGTTTGAAAATTCAAAAACTCACTTATTTACCACTCTGCTGTGCAGGTTTCCATCCCTGGGAGCAATGCCTGAGAGAAGACACAGAGTGTGATGGGCAGAAAAAAACACTATGTGAGAGGGTCAGATTTTCCATGTGAAATATTTCATATAATTCTGAGACACATTTCACTTGGTGGGCCTCTTTCCAAGAGAACATTTTATACATAGAACAGAACACAAATTCCCCTAGTTTCTCTTGTATGTATGAGGTGCCCTGTAAAATAAATATCAGTTACATAGCAAATCACCTTTACTATACTGTGCACAACAATTTTTTTTAAACCAGTCAATTACCTGGCTTCATGTAGAGAAAATTAGTAATAGAATAATTTCCTCTGTCTCTGATGGACAGAATTATACTGTCATTTACATGTCAGCCACCTGTGGGGTGCCCAGGAATGCTGTGAAGCTTTCAATGCCTGTCTGTTCACAAGATTTTTGACCCAAGCACAGAGCTGCAGCCACTTTGTTCAGAAATAACACACTCCCACATGGTCATAGCCTTCATTAACATGCAATGTATAATGTTTCAAGAAAAAAAATCAACTTTATTCTCTCTGTTCATAAAATATACCTGCTCAGACAGAAGGTGATTATATCAATAAACATTTTGGCACCTCTTCTGTGGAGCTTTCCCACAGAATTGGGGAATTGGGATTGTTCAGCCTGGAGAAGAGAAGACTTTGGGATGACTTGATTTGGCCTTCCAGTGCCTGAGGAGAGGCTACAAGAAAGATGGAGAGAGACTATTTCCAAGGGCATGTAGAGACAGGACAAGGAGGGTAGATTTAGATTAGATATTAAGAAGAAATTCTTTACTGTGAGGGTGAGGGCAGTGAGGCACTGGAAGAGGTTGTCCAGAGAAGCTGTGGGTGCCTTGTCCCTGGAAGTGTTCAAGGCCAATTTGGATGGAGCTCTGAGAAATGTCAGCTAGTGGAAGGTGTTGCTGTCCACGGCAGCGGGGTTGGAACTAGGTGATCTTTAAGGTCCCTTCTAGTGCAAGCTGTGCTATGATTCTATGAAATAAAAACTCTGAAGGACAGCACAAGAAGGCTACTAGACATCAAACAAATACATGTGAAGCAAATGTCATCAGCAAGATACTGAAAGAGACAATATAAGCTGATCAAAATGAGATTTGCAGATAAGCAGTGTGATAATGTGATCAGATGTGCAAAATACTGAGGATTTTATGGGTTTTGCCTTGAATTCTTCTGAGAAAATCAGTCAGCAAGAAAATCAGTTTTCTTATGCATTAAAACCTGTATTTTTGCAGCCACCACAAAGCTCAAACCCCACTTAACCCTGAGATTTCCTCAGACGAGGATAATATATGTCACTCAGTCAAATTTCTAAGAAAAAAAACTTAGCTTTATCCCCAAAGTGAGCAGTTTTGAGCTAGTCCTCTCCAGGAGTTTACACATACTGGAGGTGCCTCTGCAGCCTGAGCCAGGTCTGTGGAGTTCTGGTGTGCTTACAGTGGCAAACACACACATTCCAGGAGAGGGAGATGACTGAATCAAGTGACAGGGATGGAGAAGGAGGTGCATTAATCTTCAGTCTAGAGAGATTCACAGACCATTGTTGTCAAAAATGAAATTTAGAAGTTTTTCAGCACTGAAGGCAATGATAATTACATTCTTACCTCCAGCATGGTTTGGAAAGGGACTGATTCTCTGCTGTACTGCCTTGGAGTAATACAACAAGAGCAAATAAACTTGAAGAATTCTGGTTTTCCCTTTTTAGCATGCACCACACACACTGGCTGCTCAGGATTCATCATAGAAAATCTACTGACTGACTCAGGAATCGGGGTTTCGTCTCCATAAAATATCCATGGCAATTAAATATCCCTGTCCATGTGCAGCAGATGTGCAATGTTGCTGTATTGTGTTTTTATATCTCTGTAACAGTTCACTCCCCATTTTCTCCCAATGGTTCCACCCCAAGCTTTCCCGCCTTTCCCTCAATGCCAATCTCCCTGAAAATGCTCAGTCATTCCCCTGTCCCCTCCCTGGTACCCTGTCCATCACTCGGCTCCCCATCCCACTCTCCCAGAATCTTCCACCTTGGGCATCGAGTGAGTGGATGAGGGCCAGGGTTCCCTCCCTTGAACTTTCCCCATTGGTTTGTGTGTCTGTCTGTCCCTCCGCCCTCCACTCCCCCGAATTCCCCCATTGGTGAATGGGTGTCCCTTCCCCCTGGTTACCGCCCCGGTATTTGAGCGATTGCGAAAGCCTCGAAGGCGCTTTCAGTTGACAGATACCCTGGTGTTCGGAGTTCCTTGGAGCACGGATTAAACCCGAGACTGTTTTTCCAGCCTTGAGTCAGCTCCTTAATTGCCTCCTCAGACGCCGCCTCTCCTCCATACAAGGCAGACAGCGCAGCGCTCTGTCTTAGCCGCTCCCCGAATCTCCTCGAGACACAGGGGAGTGTCCCCCGCTGCTGGCCGTGCCTCGGCCGGGCAGGCGAAGCCAGGGGGCTTCAGAGTGGCACGGTGGCACAGTGTGAAGGTTGGCATAGTCCCGTTGTAGTCAGCAAGGCTGGAGAAGGAAAGCAGAAACCCTTTCAAGCCAGGTCGAGCTCCACTGGTGCCTGGTGCTGGGGACAGATGCTCCCTCCCTCTACAGCCGGGCTGTCCCTAGCCCTGTTCCTTACCTGGCCACTGCTGTGGGGGTTGTGCATTTCCACCTTGGCTCTGACAGATTGATGGCTGCTTGGTTTGGATGAGCAGGTCTGGCAGAAGCAGACCTTCCTCTTTATAGTTTGCACAGCAACTTCTTGAAAGCAAAACTGAAAAACTGCTTTGCAAATGAACTTTTTTTAGTTCTTGGCACATTTCCCCCCTGTAACCCTGACAATATTTTTAAAACCCATTAAAACCCAGAGCTTTTGCGATTTCACTGCACACACCAAGCCTTAACTTCTTCCCCCAAATAAACAGATAACAGATTTGTGATGAAATACAGCAGCTGTTAAAACGCTATGCACAATTAGCAATACTGGAAGCTTGTTTTCCACCATATTTCAAATCAATTGAGATACAGGACAGGGCAGATTTCTAGGTTGATAATAGCCTAGCTGCAGCAGAAGGGGAAAAAATGTTGTGATTGCTTCAGGTAGACATTTTTTAAATTTGGTTTTGCAGTTCTGATCATCAGTGAAAATAAGATCTGCACTCTATGGTCTCTGTAACCTAATGCCATTAAATAAACCACTGGAGCATGTTTTCATTATAAACTATTTTCAACTCTGCTCAGCTCTAGCTTGAAAACCACACAGAAAGTCAACTGAACGACAGAAAGACAACAAAAGAGTTAATGAAAAGTTTTAGGACGTTTTAATTTCTCTTGGGGAGAGATTAATAGTATCAGGACCTTCTGGGCAGTGCTTCAGCTACAGGCGACACATGGAAAGAGGCACTGCTGGTAGGCAGCCCGCAGGCCACTTAGGATTTATTGCATAGGTCAAACCAAACTGTAAACACCAGGAGACTAATAGGGAGACAGCTTAGGTCTGTGCAGCACTGGTGTCTTGGTGTTGATTAGATTAATTCCTCAGTATGTGGGCTGCTGTTTTGAAACAAATTTTTTCCTAAGGTGGAAAGCTGGAGAAAAAATTTAGAACACAGGGAAAAGGCATGTATCCCAAAGCAAAAGAGGTGGTCACAAGGTGTAAGTAGAGTGCAGATACAGAGGCTGCAGCCTCCCTGGATACTCATTCTATATAATCAGGCAAGGGACTGTGTACCAGAGCTGGAGCACTGCTGACAACCAGCGGGATCCTTCTCCCCACCACACAGCTGGCAGACAGCCCATCACAGCTCTCAAGGGTCACAGCAAGCTGAGCCATGGCCTGGGCTAGGGAGGTCTAATGTACATACCTTGATGAGGGGGCAAACAGGTTGAAGCAAGAAAACAAATTCGCTTGGTATAGTAGACACCCACCCAAAGTATGAAGCACTTTTTGGTAATAAATATTTTCATGATGTTTCAACTGGTGCTGAAACAAGAAGGAACTGGCATTGTGTGAGGGTGCTTAGATATGGACAACAACTAGCAGCGGTTTCTGGGGTTTCTGCTAGCCAGGCAAAATCCTTGGAATCTCCATCATCACCAGCACTTGAAGGTAGCCACTGGGGCACCACACTGCCACGAGGCCATACTGTTTAGGAGCATCTCTCACATCTTCACATTTGCATTTAATCCCATTGCAAAGAGGATTGCTAGAGATGTGAAACATCTGTACAGCTCCCTAGCCCAAATGCATCACCCACTTCACTGAGCAGCAGGGCTGGCCAGTGCCCAGGGAAGGGGCCAAATTCAGACAAATCCAGATGCAAAGCTCTGATGAAATACCCAAACCTTGTATTTGAAAACATTCGAATTAAAAGTTCAGTCTTCTAAGTTTTTTCCTCCCATTGCCTCTCTGGAAAAGCTCTCAGTCCATTGACAACTGTCACTTAATTTACTTCAGTAATAACATTGATGTTCATTTCCAGCATTTGCAGCTTTTTGTGGCCATTGTTTGCTGTGGCTTCACAGATGATTTTTTTTTTCTCCCATTCATCTTTTTCCCTAGTTCCACTTCATAGTCACAGTCTGGCAGGATTTGTCTTTTCCAGACTCTGCCTTCACTGCCATCTTGCTCGTTATTATTTCACACCATCACAAATCCTGCATTTGCATCTTGCAGGCAATGAGATTGTTATGGATAACTGGCTTTGCTGCTCCACAGGCAGAACTTAATTTAACTGCTCTTTTCTCTTTTTGTTCTGCCATGCAGATGATGTGGTTTTTCAGATTGTCCTTCTAGACTTTATGACTGTGAATAAAACTCTAGTTTTAGTTTAGGATTGCCATATTCATACCTGCCCATTTGGATTCAGGTTATCCTGGCATTTTTGGGCACATGTTAGTAAATCTGTGCTGATGTTAATTGTTGGTTTGTTGGGATATGTTGGGATATGTTTGTTGGGATATGTTTCCATGGGGAAATACGGAAAATAATGTCCTTTTGTAGCAACAAAAAATGCAGACTGCGATCTAGTTTTTAACAAATATATTGCAGGGTGATCAAGCCATGGAGGCAGAAGTTCTGAGCTGAGTTGCTGGCTGTGACACAAATTGTACGGACAAGATTTTTCTCTAATCATGTCTTAAATATTCCTCTTCAAATAGAGATGGTGCTGGCAGGATTATGATCTAGACTGCGAGTATTATCACACAGAAAACACCAGTATTATCACACTTCATATCACCTGATTTTTTCTTTACTGTGCCTTTGTTATATTCTGACAGTAGCAGGCCAAACATTTTAACATCCTCCTATTCAGTCGGCTAGGTTCATTTTACAAGATTGGTTGATACACTCTACAACTTTAGACCAAAGATGTGTAGAACCTCTAGCCACATGATGCCCAGCCTGAAGCCAGAAATAAATTGCCAGCTCCTTTATGCAGCTGTGGGTGTGTGGAAATTCCCAGCTGATCCTCTGTTGTCTTACCCCTTATCTCAGCTGTACCTGTCCCATGCCCTCTTGGTCACACCCAACTCTGGGAAGTTCCTGGTGTGACATGACCTCCCAGAAGCTCCACTGTCATGTGGGTGTATGTGTGACAATTCTTGGTCACAAAGCACGTGTGAAGGATGCAAGGCCTTTAATCTGAGCCCCTCTACCACAGAGGCCCAAGAGTGTCAGCGTGCCTGTTTGTCTGTGTGGGATCTCACTGCATCAAGTAGAATGCTGAGCACCACCTCTTTTGGGTCTCATTCTCCATGTTTCCTTGCTCAGGATATTAAAGCCTGAGGTATGTGCTCAAATCTGTCTGGAAGTGAAAGCAATGGTCCAAGGAATGAGAGTATCACACTGTCCATCAGATTTAATGTCCCTATGGAGGTGACTTACATTTGCATCTCCTCACATTATCTGAAACTGGTCTCAGGTGCCTGTTTCCCTCTGGCTTGTGCGCCTCCTCCTCCATCCACTGCTGATAAAGTCAGCAATTTCCCCCTCCTTATGCTGTGCCAGATGCAGTCACAGTTTACCAGCCTGCACTTAACTCCAGAACAAAAAGACACTGTGGAATATTTTGAATTAGACAAACATATGCCTTTCCCTGGATGTTATGATCACCCTGAAGATACTTATTTTTGCCAATTGCCTTTGTGCATTTTGCCCTTTGACTTAGGGTGGTGGGGAAAAAAAATCCTCTGGGGTAAAATGAAAATAAATTGAAATAGTTTACAGATTTTCTTTAACAGAATCTTAACAAGATCTTGCTTTACAAAATTTCTAAGGAGTCTTTCTATTTTTTGATAATTGCAATTATAGTATGGGGATTGGTTAGTTGTAGAAAAATAATTATACACCAAATTAAAGCAAATTGAAATAGACTCAAAATGTTGGCACCCATTCCTGCTCTCTCCAATAGTAAGAATTAATTTGACCAGGATGGTTATATCACAAAAATGCTTGACTTCAGATTAAAAAACTATGTAATTCATTTTTTGGCGTTGCAACAACGAATTTTCTTGAAAGACTTAATTGTGGAGCAGTGCTGACTGGGCAAAAGGCAACACATGAGATCTGATTGCAAAAATCAATAGTTAAAAATAAAAGAGAAATTGATAAATTCTTAGAAAGATCATTTGGCCCATTTGCATAGCTCAAAGATCTGCTGCTGAAATCTAGC
Organism: Vidua chalybeata; assembly: GCF_026979565.1. Lineage (NCBI taxonomy): Eukaryota > Metazoa > Chordata > Aves > Passeriformes > Viduidae > Vidua > Vidua chalybeata. The sequence continues at coordinate 88,110,929 of NC_071531.1, read as the reverse complement.
AAGGAAGGCTGGACCTCAGGATGAAGCAGACTTTTTTTCAGACCACTAAAACAGGAAATCTTTAACTAAGGCGTTGCCCCCCTAACACAGCAGTAGTTTTATGCATGTGTGTCTCAGGGCTGGCACAAGAGATGTTCAATGCATTATAATTTGAACAGGAAACCTGTGGTGTGATCAAGTGTGCGGGAATTAAACAGAAAGATGCCAAAGAAATGTCAGTCACACCACACACACCCCAATTCCAGCTGCAAACATATCCAGACTGCAGGAGTACAGTGTCTTAAACAGTGGTCCCTCTGACTGTGTCAAGAACCTTCTATCAGTTACATGCCGGATCAAAGGACAGGAAAAGCACAAAGGTAAAATCCTTAACCCCCTTCCTTCTGGTTCTTACCTTCAGCCATTACAAATTACGATTCAATCTCATTGATATTCCCTATTACAGATCACACGGGTGCTGGGGGCAGAGCACCCTGGGCACAGCTTACCCATCCTGTTGACACGCAGAAGCCACACAGTGACAGGTGTGTCTGAGCTGCATGAGGTGACAAATACCCATTTTAGAGCTGGTATCTTTCAAAAGAAATCAGCATAAACCCCACCACTGCGGCGCAATCCAAAACAAGTTACACTCTGACTGCAAGGCAGAAACAGCTTAAAATAAAGCAGTGAAGTAGTATGCAGAGCTTGCCTGATGCCAACACCAGCAGTGGGCTTCACATGGAGAGCCTAAACCCTTTCTCTCCTGCACAGAACCATGTGGCAGCTGCAGCAGCTTTTTCCCCTTCCACCTTGCCATTTGCCACCAAACACCACTCTTTGATCCCACTCTTACCTTAGTAAAGAAATTAAGAATAAGGTCCCAGCTGCTGCTTGCCTTTCACACCTCCAATCCTCCTTCCAAATAAGTATATACACTCTTGAATCAAGGTTCCCTTTCTGTTAAACACCTTGGCAGAAATTAAAATACCCTCTTAGGAATATCCCTCTGTTTTACATTCTTCTCCTTCCATTATCAGATACAGAACCATGTAACAGTTCTGCTACATGTTCCAGTTCAATAAATTTTAAAGGACTTTGAGAGTAATGGGTGATTTGGCCCCAGTGACCTAGCTAAACTACAGATGCATGAAGAGCAGCAATGACCAAAGTACCAACAAAACCAGTGTATAATCACTACTTTCTACACTAAAACCAAATGTTATTTTGGCTCTGGTTTATCAGCAATTAAAATAAATTATTAGGGAAATTAAAGAAGTATTCAAAGCTCCAATGTGTTGGCAGACTTCGGTCAGATTATTTTGTTAGTTCATCACAAGCACGGCAAATAACACCTGCAAATTAGAGCTACTCTGGATTGCTAGGTGCCGGCAGAAAAAAAAAAAATCCCAGAGATACATTAACTTACTAAAGTATGCTATTAAATGTCAAGGAGAATATTAAAAAATGTTTAATTTATTGAATAACTGTATTTGCTGAAGGGCATCAACATGATAGCATTAGTGTTTTACACAAAATTCATCCTGCAATATAGTAGCTTTACCTCTAAAGCCTATTATAGTTCTATTCCCTAGGGCAGAGGCTGGAGAACTGCCATTTAATTGCCAGTGTTATAAATTAAAGGAGTGCTTGAGTCAGATGTCATCCAGAGCTTACAGACCAAGCAGAGTGGGTAGGAGATGCTGACAAGAAGCTTCCCAGTGGCCCTTCCAGCACTCTGAACATAATTAGTTCTGCTGATCGTTTATGTGCATCTGCATTTGCATTGTATTTAAATTAAATACAGCTGTGTGAACTGAGCTGGGCAAAGCCTGGATAGCTAGGAAACTAAAAGCGTGAAAGAAAAAAACAGTGATTCTGGTTTTTTGGCTATTGTTTAGCACATTACAGGGGAAATGTAAGTCTAACAGCTTACAGAGTGCTACAATTCCCCCAGGTGTTAAGAATTATGTTACAACCCAAAGCAGGGAAGCATTTCTAGGAAATACGTGAAGACAGGATTGCCCAGCACATGGAAGTAAAAATCCTAAATGGCAGAAGTAAATTCCCTACTAATGACAGAGATCATCCTGGAATGTCAGCTCTGTGTCTTGTATCTACAGACAGGGAATAGTGACAAGCTGAAGGCATTGGTTAGAGCCCATCAAATTCACCCACAGGAACCAGTTTATTCATATTCAGCTGCCTGCTCCTATGATTTAAGCTGTTTGCTTGCATTTTTCACCAACATGTTCTATCAAAAAATAAAGGGAAAAAAAAGAGCACAGTATAGTCACCAGAGCCCAAATTTTGTATTTCCAGGTTACACTCAGAGAGGCAGTGTTAATAAACACAGCATTACCGTTGCTGATGTCACCTCACCTTTCCCTTTTTACTTACACTCTTGTCATAACATGAGCTTTCCCCCTTCTTTTTCCTAAAAGAAATAGTGTTTTAATCTAACAAAGTACTCAAATGGCAAGGTTAGACGTGGAAGTCAAGGTTTGTCAGTGGTGCGTGTTGAATGTGGCCTCTGATTACAAGGCTGTTTGTTTCATTATGAAATCAAAGTATATAAGAGCACCTAAGTCAGAAACCAAGGACATCTACCATTCACTTACTTCCATTTGTTTCCACACATTTCCATATGTGTTGGGTGCTGGTGGCCCAGCTCACCAGAGGAGCTTTGTTCCAGCAAGGCTGAAGGTTCCTGTGGAGCCAGTTATTTTATGTTGAGAGTGCATCACCACTGAGAGCAATTTGCCACTTCTTTCCCAATGTGATAATTACAATTTTATTTCCGAGAGTCAAATACAAGATTTAAGAGCTTCCTTCCATTCAAGTTCATCTAGGCCACTTGCAGAAAACAGCCATAAATCAACATTTTTAAAAAAGATCTGAATTATTCTGATGAGCAGTGACAAATTATATGGAAACATTTGAAATTCAGTATGGCTGGGGGAAAGCTGCCTCCACTTTCTACTAGGTTTGTGGGAAGTGGATGCAAAATAAAAACTGAACGTGCACAGAATAACATGGTCAAAAAACATAAAAACTGTAATATATTTTAATTAATCTGCATTAAATAAAAAAAAATTAAAAAAAAAAAACCCACACCCTCAGTAATTAACCAAACTGACATAAGTGCTAAGGGCTATTTCCACAGAAGGTCTTTGTCACCGCCATGTTCCTGTTTGCCACATCTAAGTAGGAGGCATCTGCAGTCAGGAGTGGCAAACACAGCCCTGAGCTTTCAAGCACCAGCAGAGGAGGTGGAGGAGACCCCAAGGGACTACCACGAGTCAGCATCTGACATTCTGGATGGATAAATCCACCAAAGGGGAATACTGCAGAGCACAAGTTATGGTATTTCTCTTCAGAGATGAGACTCCATCTTTGCACCCTGATGTATGGGAGATCAGGTTTCACAACCTACAGACTCAAACTAAATCGTGGCAATGACATTCCCTATGGGAAAACAGCTCAACAACTGGGCAGTGGAGACCAAGGACGATGTCCTCTTTAGTCTGAAATATTCAAACCCTCAGATCCCGTCACAGGGACAGCTCCAGACGTTGTCCTGAGATAGCCCATTTTGAGTACAATGGTGTAAAAGTCCACACAGTGCCCAGGAGCTATAGTTCCACATGTGATGATACATCTCTGGTAATGTGGGAAAAATTGCAGGTTTGCAAAAATAAAAATCAAGGACTTTCTACATAGCCAAGATCAAAAACTAAGACCAACAATGCTGATGCTTGCACTTCCTGATGGCCAGGGTTAGCTAGCACATGGCAAACTCTTCATTTCACCAGTCCTAGGACAAAAAAAGACCCGAAATATCTCCCCCTGTTTTCATAATCTTGTAAAGCTTGCCAGGGGAGGATTTGATCTTCTGTGGCAGAACATCCTAAGTGACCTTCAATTCACTAATGGCAGGTCATTTTTGGCTCTGATTGCTTCTTCAAAGAGTGCAATGGTATAATCAGTACTGAGAAAATGTACTGAGAAAAATGTACAGAGAAATATAAGCTATTTCAAAATGTAGCAAACTAAATAACTGAATAATTAAAAACAAGATGCATGCAAATACAATAATAGACAAAGGGTAAAGGCTACAGTTTCAGTCAATAATTCAGAAACAGCAGTTTTATCTCTTTCAGAAATTGAGGTAACCCAGAGAAGCTTGGGAAATATGAGGGAACCCTGTCCTCCTTCATGAAAGTCTGGAAAATCTTGCAGTATTCCAAAATATGCAAAGATACTGAAACCCTCATTTTTTCCATAACAACTAGAGGATATGAATTGTGGGAAATCAATGGTGCAGACAGATAGAAAATTGAAGTTTCTACACTGTGGCAGACAAAGAATCCTGGTTATATCAATCAAAGACAAAATCTAAACACGAGGAAACCAGCAGATGCTGACAAAGCAAATTGCCAGAAGGATGTAACAGATGCTGAGTGGAGCAGCCCCAGTATGCAGTTACCAATGAGACAAGGAGATTTTGAAAAGTTTAGCTGAGATAGCACTGGTGCTTAGTTGTGGGTAAATGGAATTGGACTAGCAAGTGCTGATCAAAATTTTGCTGTCTGCTTTGTTTAGGAGCTGGCAAGGATAACTCAAGCAAGCTCTGAGCTTGTGAATTGCCAAGACACACTGTAGGATGCACACCGTACAGTCCCCCTGACACCCAAACCATGCTTCAGTAGTCCAGTCATAGCATTTCCCATAACTATAGACACTGGTTGGAAGGGACCTTAAAGGTCATCTACTTACAAGTTCCCTGCCATGTACAGGGGACACCTTCCACTACCTCCCTCCAATCTGGCCTTGAACGCTTCCAGGGATGGGCATCCATGACATCTGCTGAGCCCTTGCAGATGTTCTGAGCAAACTGAGGGAAATTACTCTGAATGGCTGCAAGCCAACATGCACTTTTTGTAGGCTCTGAAGCAGCCTTGATACATACCCGGATACATTCACCCATGATAGGAGAAGTTCTAACATGCTCTGAAGCCTGCCAGATGCATCTCAGCTCCATCAGCCCCTCTGAGGCCAAGAGGGAGTAGGAGAGAATCTAGAGGGGGCGGATGGCACTGCTCTGCTGCCTCTGGCTCAGAATCAGGGCAGCTGGCACATGAATGCAAAGCAGCTGCTAGAGGATGAATGTATATGGACTGCCTGCATATGGAAGTGTGCACACAAGTGGGGTTTTGCTTATAGGATGAAAGCTGTTTTGTTTCCCCTTATGACAAAAGGTTCTTCTGCACACAAGACTATTACTTTTCACTTGTTGTTCACCATTTACCCATTTAAAAATTTTCAGTTCTCTAGTCAGGCAATAGAAGCACTGTGGCATAACAGCTCAGTTACACCATATGAATAATGAATTGCTGAGGTTTACCAGACATCAGCAGGTTCCTCCAGACTACCAACCACATATAAATACCAACCACATTTGCAGAAATCCCTGCTGATTCAAAACTATTTTCAAATAGGAGCTGGCACATTCGTCAGATTTTATATTCCCAGTAAATAAAGTAAATAATTTATTCAGCTTCAGCATCTGGCAAACAACAGAAGAGAGTACTAAAAGTCAGCAAAAGGAAAAAGAACTGTAAAAAACTCTTTTTTTTTATTCTTTTTTTTTAATTGGAAATAAGATGAAGCAACTAAAGACACATTTGGTAGCCGAAAGATATTGTTACTTGCTGAAAGGTATTTGATTAACCAGCAATAATGATTTGCAATTCTATAGCATTTCTCACAAAATAACCACCAGAGAGAATTTTAATGAGCTTCATCTCTGGGTTGGCCAGCAAACAAAAATAATGAACAGCTCAGTGGTGTTTTATCAGTCAAAGGAAGGGATGCAGCTGGTAGAAGCAGGTTTAATTTCTGATTGAGAGAAATGACAGAGTTGAAACCTGAATTGATATTTTTACAGTGTTAGCTAGACAAGGTAACTCAGAGACTGCACTACTAAGTAAACTGTAGTCCATCCTCTATCTATGCCCACTTTCTCTCTCTCCCATAAAAGTACAAAAGTACAAACCTGAAACTAAAGTAAAAATTGCTAACTTTTGCAGTAATAGCATCCTGGGCAAATCACTGAGGAATGGTTTTGCTGCTGTCCTTATTAGACAGTGTGAACATTAGCTGTGAACATTTTCAGAATTTTCCTTGGGACTGAAATAAACCAGACCAGAAGGGGTTTAGAGGTCATCCAGCTCATTATGATGCACCAAGCAGGACTGGCTCTGTCTCTGCCTCTTGAAAGCCTCCAGAAGCCCAGGCCCCACAGCAGCCTTCTCCAGAGTGCTGCAAGTCACATGGGTAGCAAATGTAGTCTGACTTTCAGTTAAATGTCCCTTGTTGGAATTTTAGGTAATCATTTCATCTTTGTAATGGATATGGATTACATCCGACTGCCATTAGTGCAGTTCTGACTTACATATTTGAAGTTTATTTGGTCTCACTTCAGTAACTTCTCTAATTCCTTTTGTCCAACAAAGTTCTTCCAGCCTTCCCTCATGGGTTTAGATTTCAGGCATTTTATTACTCTCCCTTGCCTTCTTTGCAGCTCCTCCACTCTGAACTTGTAGAATGGTACTTGAAATAGGACAGAGTGCTGTACCAGACATCTCAATGGAGCTGAGCAAAGTTTTTCTTCATATGGCCTATGGCACTCTGTTTGTATATCATTGTTTGGTGTCAGCTGTTTTCTTGTAGCTTCAACAATATAATATTTTTCCACTCATTTAAGTTTAAATTAATATTGATTGATTGCAGGAATGCAGGTTATCAGCATTCTTCACAACTTGCTTTTCCACCAGATCATTCTAATCTGGTTTTGAATAGAAATCCAGATGTATACACCTAAGAATATACAGGCCAGCCTCCCTCCCTCAATGCACAAAGTGATGTTATAGAACTTTCTTATCAGATACACCTCAGCTGACATCATTAAAAAAACTCTTAAAGCACAGGCAATCAGAAGAACTGAAATATTCAGGTTAGCGAGTTGCAGAAATCTACACGCATAAACCTCATGTACAAGAGCTACTGAAACACTGTTCGCTGAAAGAACTGGAAGTCTGCTTAAGGAATGGAAGATTCAGACTGGTTTACAACTGACAGCACAATGCACTAGTGAGCAAAAAATGGAACAAAAAATTAAAGATAATATGATGGTGAAATGATGTAAACGATGAAAGAACAGGAACCATCCTGCTTTTATTATCCTCTCAGTCCAGCTCAAAAATAGTAGAAATTGCTATTTGAGAATAGCCAGTAATTATTTTAAGTGAAAAAGTATGCATAGCCAATGTCCATTCCCTAAAATGGCAATTTTCAGACAAGGTAAAAACAAAAAGTGAATGCACAGCGTATTTTCCAGGGTAGTAAAATTTTAGCTCTGTCAGCTTACTACAGACAAAAAAAAAAAAAAGCATTAGGCAATCCTCTCACACTTCCACTTCTGTTCTCTAATAAATATCTTCCTAGGGAAGTGTATTAGCAAATTCTGTCGTGTGATCCCAGCAAACAGTCCTGATGTGGATTTTTTGCGGAGGTGCTGTTACAGCCCTGGCAGTGAGCTGCTGATGCCCTCGAGGGCTGTTTGCTGTGGCAGTGCCAGGGCACTGCAGGAACCACTTGCGTCTCATTGTTCAGGGTGTAGTGAGTGATGCAGAGTAATGAGACATGACACTGAATAAATTAATGAAATGAGATACAACAGGAAGAGTGGGACTGAGCCCTACAGACAAGACCTTTGTGTTGGTTAATCTGAACCTTTGATTTAATTAGATTTATGTGCAATGACAGCAGGGCACAAAGGCATAGTCAATCTCTGAGCTACTTTCTGGGAGACACTGCTCTCCCAAGTTGAAATAAAATAATGTAAAAAGGTCTTTTATGTAGGGCATGCAGCAAGTTTCTTTATTACACTTTTTATTACTAGTTTATACACTGTTCCTAATAAGTACAGGGCCCCACTCTGGGAAGCAGCAGAGGACAACCCTCAACCTTGGAAGCAGGAAAGAATATCACCTTGATTTGTCAGAGACACAGAAATAAAGTTTTGATCCAATCATTATAGCGCCTAAAATAGACACTGGCATCGGGTTCAAAAGAGTGATGAGCAGTTGCATCTGGCATCAGCCAGCGCAGCCAGGCCCTGGCTGTGCCTGGGGACAGTGGGGACATTTGCTGCCCATGCTCAGACCACAGGTGACCAGCAGCTGCTAAAGGCAGCCCTTGCTACACAGAAGGCTGAAGCACTCCACTCTGGTGTTGTACTTCAAGCCCACACCAGGCACTGAAAGGTCTCACATGGGGTCACACATTGCCCACCACACTTGAGTACCAGGCCAGGCACTGAAAATCTGACAACTATTTCTTTATGTCCACTCCTTTTTCCTCACACAAGAATAAGGTAGCTAGCTGCTATTGTAAATCATGTTGCAATTACCTTTTAACTTCTCTTTAAAGAAAAGGTTTTAAGGATTAATGTTAATCCTTGCATTTTTGTGCAGAGCAAACAGATATTCCCGCTGCACTGGTGGGAACTTGGAACAGCTCTGAGGCTGTCCCCACTTGGTACCTTCTGGAGCTGAAATTCAGCATGTGGAAACTAAGCAGATGTGGTACCATGCCTGCAAAGTGATGGGTAAAAGGAGATGCAAACAAACACTACCAGTTTATTACCATATCTTGATTGAAGTAATGTCAGAAACATCCTTCTTAATTGATTTGGAAATCCAAGTCAAAAACCATGCAATGACATTCTTGTTGATACAGGGCAGAAAAAGAGCTTCTCTTCTGCTAATGCTCCTTTGTGGTCCATGTTGGACCCAGATCTAATACCCTACAATGGCACATTGCCAGTGTGCTCATCCATATTCCTCTGAGGAGTAGGTTTGCCTCTCTACTGAGATGACCTTGGCCAGTTCATCCATATTCCTCTGAGGAGTAGGTTTGCCTCTCTACTGAGATGACCTTGGCCAGCTGTAGAGGTGGAAGGGAATGGGACTTGTGAAGCCAGTGCAGGAAAAAGAGGCTAAAACCCAACACTATTCAGTTAAAGAGATCCTGGGACTATAAGATGGGGGGAAAAAAACCAAGAGGTCTTTGCCACCACTTGAGAGGTGTTCACATCCAGTGGGTATCTTCTTTCCTTACAGAGAAAGGGAGCACATGGTCTATGCATGAATCCAAACAGATGTGGAGCATTTGGATTTGACATTTTAGTTTGGATCTCTTCTTCATTTGCTCCTTACAATGCTCTTGAAACTACCGAGCTGAATCTGACAGGCTGGATTTGGTCTTGCTAGTGGTGCATTTAATCCTTTCAGCTCATACCTTTCAAACCTTCACATGCCTGCTCTCCCTCCCAAGACACCTTGCATGCAAGGCTTGTACCAAAGTGTAGTGCCTCTGGAGCATTTGAGCAGAACCTGTTTGCAGAAATGTGTCAGCAGGCCAGATTCACAGCTCCCACATTACCCTGGTAAAGCTGATTCCTGAACTGTGACACAGATTTCACATGAACCGACACATAAGAACACAACAGACTCGACCCCAGACCTTCCCGTCCCAAAGCAGCATGGGTGAATTGCCCTTTTACTCTTTTCTGTGCACCCATTTCTACAGCAATCAAATATATTTTCTCCTTATTTTCTGAATTCTCTTCAATTTATACAGAGTTTCTGCTCTTGTAAATCCCTGGGCTTTGTATTTACTGCTTAGCATCTCTGATGTTTATTTTAATTCATTATTCTCTGCTCAAATTTCTAGTAGGTCTAGATCCCTTTGTAGCATTTATCTCCATTTATTCTCTGATCCCAATAACACTGCTACTTTCATTATCATGCAGCTTCCTCTCTGAGATCATTAAGGAAAATATTCAATGAAATTAGATCAAATAAAATCCCATACAAGCTTCTCAATGATTTAATCCATTTTGATTCAAAAGAGCACACATTTTTATTTTCATATTATGCCATTATCTTCATAGTAAAGTTAATCCAAGCTATTTTTAACTGCAAAAATCCAGAACATACTGCATAAAATTATTTAAATCCAAATACGTTGCAGTTGTTGTTCATTCATTAACTAATTTTACAACTGCTTAAAAATAAAGGAGATTGGAAGACTTCTGCTTTGTAAATCCAGGTAACTACTTGTTCATAGGTCTATTATTGTCTAAATGTTTCATGAAAGCAATTAAGTTCCCATTTTCTGCCAGGTTTGGTTTTATCACCAAACAGAGACATCTAATTAGCATAGAGCAAGATAGATTCAATAATTTAGGAGGAATGTCATAACAAATCTTCATCACCCAGATTTCTATACCACACCCCTCACCGATGTCTCTGAGCACATCAGTAAAAGGATCTGTTCATTCATGTTTAAATCGTAAAATGCAAATATGTCAGGATACTCATTGATGTTAATGTGAACTTGCAGCCCTGTAAAAAAAATATCACAGAATAAGCAAGTGCAGAAAAAGCCACTGCACAAGCCAGAACACTCAAGCACATGTGCAATAGTGTCATAAAAAAACAAGTACCTGCTGCAAATGACAAAAACAAAAAAGGGAAGGAAAAATAATTAGAAACCTAATGGCAAACAAACTTAATCAACAGCCAATGTAGTGTTGCAGAACATATGGTTGAAGTCTGTATTTCAGGCAAAATTGGAAGCATTCAGGCACCCTGACGTATTCTGCGAGTGTCCATCACTCAGAGATGTTCCCTGCTGCACTTCACAAGGGCCACCTAAGGGCCTTCTCAGTCCAATTCATTTCAGCACCAGAGGCACCCCATTTCTTTTGCTATATGTGGCACCTCCCCGCTGCCACACCAAGATGGCAAGAGGAGTATCCACTCCAGTGGCATTCCAGCCCTGCTGGGGCAAAAGAAGTGGAGGCAGCAGCTGGGGCAGCACATACTTGAGGTCTGAAAGTCTGGCTGGGGCAAAAGAGGGCAATACATTATATTAATAATACATTATATATATATATATATAATTAATATACAGCAATACATTATGTTAATACACCATATAAAAATAGTTTCATATCTTTGTTTTAAAACAGTTGTGAGACTTGGCCAAACCAAACATTTCTATCATTCCCCATAGATCTCCATCCTTCCTTCTGGTCAAGACAGGAACTGTACATCAGAAGAGGATAGAAGTTTAAAAGGCAGCAGAGATCTTGGGAGGTTGGACAGGCATCCAGGATTGAGCAATTGAGGACTTCCCACAATACAAGAAACAGGAGTAATGAGGAAGGGATAAGATATGCATTCAGAGTGCTTTGTCTCCCTGAAGATACTCTTTTCTGAAAATATATTTGTCCTAAACAACAAATACAACACTTTAAGGATGTTCTTTAGTCACATAACTACTACTGTTGCCTGTGATGAAAAAGAATTGCACATTTGAATGTAAGTTCAACCTAGTGAGGTAACAATGGGTTGATACACATATGACTGCAACTCTGGGATGAGTTGAGGGAGAATTGCCTAGTTCTGTGGCCTGAAAGGAGAGAGCTGGAATAGGCGTGTCATGCATGACCATTGGATGCAGTACAGTGTCATGCATTTGCCCCTTGTTAGACAGATATTACTGTTATGGGCCAGAGGTTTACTCAGCTTCCCAATAAATTAAACAAATGGGGCCTTGTGATGGCCTAAAGCATCTGTAGTCACTTAACCTTAGTGTTAACTTCAGCAGTCCAGCTGAAAAAATAAAGATGGCTCCATATAAATAGAAGATCTTCTGTAGCATTTTCAGTGCTGCCTGGGCTGTTCAAAGACCAACATGCCATAAAGTAGCATGACCCAGAAGAAGAACCATGGGTTGTGTACAAATCACTCTGTGGATCCTTGCAGCTCTAGGGTCCAGTACTGCAGAAAGCAAAACTAGCTAAACATTATCATCAGTAAATGAACAGCCAAAACACCAGTGCAAGAGCCACAGCTCATTACCCCTGTAAATTGCTGCTCTAGAGAAATACCACAGAGTAAGCATAAAAATAACTGATCATGGTTTTCCTGAGGTCACTCACTTGTATTGCCCCAGCACAGAGGAAAAAAGGAAATAAACTCATCTATTTGCAAATCCTCCAAAACACTGCACAGAATCATCTTTACAGTATGCTTATGACTGCAACCTAGCACAGAAATTCCAGCTTCCTAGCTGGATTAAGGTAGCAACACTATTTAGGTTCAAGTGTATCAAGCAAGGAAGGAAAATAGATAAACATTAATTTTATTTTTTTTTAATTTAGGTATATGGCCAGGTCCTTTACTGTGCACTCTCAAAAAGAGGATACAAAACAGAGGATAGATTTGTCTGCTGGTTTTTCAGCAACACCTGTTGTTGAAAAATTTATAAGTCCGGTTGAGACAATTTGACTGTTTTTCCTCTCTATTTTAGCACATCAGATTTGACAGGACAAGAGGAAATGACCTCAAGGTATGCCAGGATAGGTTTAGATTAGATATTAGATTTTTTTTTCATGGAAACGGTTGTGAAGCATTCTGACAAACTTCCTAGGGAATTGGTGGAGTCGCCATCCCTGGAGGTGTTAAAAAAATGTGTGGATATAGCACTTGAGGCCATGATTTAATAGTGAATATGGTGGTGATGCTTGATTGATTACTGGACTTGATAATCTTAAAGTTGTTTTCCAACATTAACAATTCTATAATTCTAAATTTTGTTGGTGCCTAGATGCAGAACTGAAAACCACTGAGGCAAATGTATGTTCTTTTATTTTTCTCAAGTATTCCTATATCCAGCCTAATTTCAGAATTCTGGGGTGGTTGGATTTATTTTCTTTAAAACTACCTAATCTCTGTAAGACCTCTGGCAATTTTTGCAGGAAGATTCAGAGATCTATTTCTTATTTCTATGCTTCCTCACTTCTCTGAAAACAAGTGACTTCTTAATGATCACAAAGTGCCCTTCCAGATCTAATGTAATAAAGACATTTCTCTTTCAGGAAAGGAGACACTTTTCCCTTTTCTCTTATCTAAATAACCTCTCTAACATTTGTCTTTATTGAGTATTAGCTGCTTACAGTTTTCTCTCCATTCATTTCCCTCTCTAAACTCTGGTTAGGTATGCTCTCTATAGCTTGGTTGCCATTTCAATCTTAGGGCCCAGTGGGCATGTTATGTCAATACAGTGATATTTGCAGTCTTCTCTATCTGTCTGTGTTTTATTGAACAATTTGATACCAATTGCACAAGTTAGGCCTCTGTGCCTTATGAATGTTTTATTCTCCGTTACCCACCAAGTGACATAACTTTGGGATTACTGAATGAACATGTACAGACATTTTTGCTGTTCTTTTGCATTTCATTTCTAGTTGAATAAAGAGGAGTAATAGTTCACTGACTACAGCAGTAAGAAAAGTGGTCTTTTGGAGAAGTGAGTTCCATTATTGGCACTGCCAAAGCAATTCTGTGGCTTTATCTGCCCTGCCCAAGAGCATATGATGCAGAGGTCCTTGATTCACTGGTCCTTGATCAAGCTAATTCCTAAAGCAAACCTCCAGAGCTGGTCCAGAATAACAATGCCAGACCTCTGTTGCTGCATGCTGTGCTAAGCAGCTGAAAGTGTGGCTGAAGTATCCTGGCACACTTTCTCTGGGTCATTCCCATTTTCACACAGGTGCTTATTCACGAGTAGGGAAACACATTTTTATTGTGACAGTGAGCAAGCACCAGCACAGGCTGTCCAGGGAGGTTGTGGAGTCTCCATCCTTGAGAACGCACAAAAGCTAGATGACATGATCTTGGGCAACCAGCTTTAGGTGTCCCTGCTCAAACAGGAGGGTTGGACTAAATGACCTTTGGAGGTCCATTCAACCCCAAACATTCCGTGATTCATTGAGGAGCCAACAGCTATCTACTTTGGCATGAAGGTAACTTCTCTCCAGGTTCTATGGGGTTGATGAATTAGATCTCCAGCAACTGTAGCAGGAGCTTAGATACCCTCCTGACACTGAGTCTGCAATATCTGAATGTATACATTTGAATCTAGAGCTGAAATTCAACTCATATACCTCAATACATCAGCTCTGTGTCAGTGAGATGATGATAATACACTGTCCCTTTCTGACAGAAGTGTTGTTAGAGAAAAATGTTTCGGCTTGGAAGAGCTGTATCACTGCTAAAGAAGCTTATGACATTTTCCTTACAATGACTAATAGCTCAAGTCCCATCATTTCTAACTAATTCTGAACAATTGAGGGTGAACACTTCATCAAATACACATATGCAAAATCAAAATATGCAAGTTTTGGTGTGAGGTGGAACAGCTGTAATGCTACTTCCACAATGTCCTTTAGAAGGGGTTAAGGGAAGCTGAGTCTGATCTAAAAACAGACAGAGTGTGACTAATGTGGACAAGTCCCACTTGGGCACTTAACCAGGTGGACTAAGTCTATGTGAGGCTTCAAAATGCAGTTTAGTGAGCATTGGTGTGCAGCCTGAGCAAGTTTTGTGTCAGGGAATGAAGGAGTAAAGGAATAAAGGAGTGCTATCTCCTTCTATTTTTTACATCTGATGAAAGACAGGGCTTCTCCAAAGCTTAATATTGCTCTGTTAATTAACAGAGCAGATTATTAATATATGAGCAGATGTTAACTGCTTCAGAAGTGCCAAACATTCTTGTTGTTATTCACTTCAGAGTCAGATGTGTCTAGGTGGCTTTTTTCAGAGCAACGGGCAGGGTTTGAATGCTTAGAGGGGCAACTATAACTGGCTTGAACTGCAGCTGTGTGGTTAAATCTCCATACCAGGCTTCAGAAATTGCCCCCAAGGCAGGGCTGTACTCTGCCACTTCTGTGCGTATAGAAAAGACAGCACTCACAGAGTGCTGCAGAATATGGACCATAGCTAATTAATGCTGTCTCATTAACATCATCTAGCTGAGAAAAGAGACTGGTTCCTACCCCATTTTCAAGTGATCATAGAATCAATCATCGAATGATTTGGCTTGGAAAATACCTCTGAGATCATGGAGTCCAGCCATAAATCTGATACTGCCAGGTGCAACATCTACACATCTTTTAAATACCTCCAAGGATGTGACTCCACCACTTCCTTGGGCAGCCTATTCCTGTTCTTGACAATGTTTTCTGTGAAGAAATTTTTCCTAATGTCCTGATGTCTAAACCTCTCCTGGCACAACTTCAGGTCATTTCCTCTCGTCTGTTGCCTGGAATAAGAAACCAATCCCCCCCATCCCCAGCTACACCCTCCTTTCAGGCCGTTGTAGAGAGTGATGAGGTCCCCCTGAGCCTCCTTTTCTCCAGGCTGAACAGCCCCAGCTCCCTCAGCTGCTCCTCACAGGACTTGTGCTCCAGACCCTTCCCCAGCTCCGCTGCCCTTCTCTGGACACGCTCCAGCCCCTCAATGTCTTTCTTGCAGTGAGGGGCCCAGAACTGAACACAGGATTGGAGCTGTGGCCTCACCAGTGCTGAGTGCAGGGGGACGGTCACTGCCCTGCTGCTGCTGGCCACACCAGTGCTGATCCAGGCTGTTGGCCTGCAGTAAAAGTCATCAAAAGGGGACTAAAGACACAGAGTTTGGAAGTCTGTGACTGATGTAAGCTGAAGCCCCAGAATCAAATGCAAGTCGCAGAAAAAATGAAAATCTAAAGCTTACTGAATAGATGAAAGGAAGAAAACTTTCAAGCATCACACTAACAGGGCTGCATTTTGTAAATTGCTGTCACTTTGGTCTGAAAGGATTAGGGCTGATTCCTCACTTCAAGTAATGACAGTACCACAGAGCTACATTTTGTTGGATGATTTTTGAAAAAAAGTCTTTCCCTCTAATCAAGCACTGCTGTAAAAAGCAGTCTCTGACCTACCACTTCTAGAGTTTGAATAGGGATCTCCACGTACACATCTGAAATGCCATGTGATATTTACCTAATTTCTCATTCTATTATAAAATCTTCTGCATGAAAAAAAAGAAGAGCATCTAAACAACCAAGCAGGCAGTAACCTGGCACAAAGTGATCTGCTACAGCTCCCTCAGCCCTTGACTTCTGGTTGTGCTGCTGAGGGACTAAATGTCAAACGTGATTTTTGGTAGGCAGCTACCCGAAGTGCCCTACAAAGTTTATAACTCCAATGCAGAGAAGCTTTCAAGTCAGTGCAAGTCCTGCTGTTCCACTCCCACAGGCTATATACTTGCAGCATGTGATAAGTTCAACAGCAGTAGATGCATTTGGGTTGAGACCTGCAATTAAAACCCAGTTTCTTTAAAAAGTACAGTAGTTGTAACATCATGACATGAGCTGTGCCTCTTTCCAAAAGGAGAGATAAAAGCAGGTTCCAATTAAAGTCTCTTCTTTCTTAAATATGCTGTATCACTCTGTGGTAGTTGCACTGCTCAGAGTCCAAAAGGAGTACGTGAATTCTGCCTAATAAAGTTTTCCCTTTCGATCTTTGTAAACTGTGTTTGGGCTTCTGTAAAACCCCAGTTTGTAATTCAGGAACTGGCTGTGTGTCAATACTCTCTCCATATCTTTGCAAAACACTTGTGCACCTTCTGATGATTTGCACTGCCTGCAATAAATACAGAGGTGCATGAGGAACATCCCCAGGCCTAAAACACTATTGAACACACCTGAATATAAAGAATTTCTATTTACTCAGGGATTCAATAATAATTAATTTGATTTTTTTACTAGCTGATCCAACCAAGGAGACAAAAAATAAAAGGAAAAATAAATAATTTCCCAAACATTTTCAGGACACTACAATAAAAAAGTCTGTAATCCCTATTACAATTAAAAAAAAACAAATGAAAACCAAACCAAAACTACCTATGAACAAACAAACCCCAGATCACACTGAACTACATGTCAATTCCAGTGAGTAAAAAAGCTAATGCTGCATTTGTCTCTCCTAGCTCACAAACCAGCTGCCAAATTGACTCCCAGAGGTGGTCCAGATGTGGCACAAAAAAGAACCCTGACTAGTGGGGGCCCGTCAATTCCCAGTCAGGACTTTCTCTAATCTGCCTATTCTGTGAGTCACAGATAATTGTTATTATCCCAACTGCCAAAATGCTCTGGAACTCCTAAAGCTGTGTCCAGAGATTTTCAAGTATTTTTTATCCTTCTGCAAAATACAGAAGATAAATGACCCTGCTGAGCTCCTCCTAATAACATTTTCCCTCTGACCTTTAATCAGCAAAAGTAAGACAGTGCTCAACTTAACTCTCTTTTTTCCAATTTAAGAATCTAAAGTCGTTTCAGGGAATGCCACACAGATATGTGTTTGAAATGCAGAGTGCAGAGGTGTTCAGGAAAGCTCAGTATGCAAGATCCCAAGACATTTTTTTATATATTTTACACATTTTTTTATGAAGTAAATATCACATTAATGAAATCTTGAGAGACATCCTGTGTTACCTGAAATAGAAAATACCCCAGCCTTCCACAAGCCTAGGGAAGAGAAAGCTGTTTGTTACTCAGTGTTCTTTATAACATCTGGACTAATAAAAGTCAGGATTTAACCTAAATTTTTGGGATTTACTTTATGTTACAGTAGAACCAAAATGTAATAGTTACTAACAAAACCCACAAGACAAGTGAGTTCTTGCCCTTAGGCAAGAAGAAAAGTTCTCTTTTTAAAGAAACTTTGGAATTATTACCATATAACTATTGGCTGTGTGTGAAGTTACTGGGAATCTGCTGCTGGAGGCAGAGACCTGTGTCAGGAGCACGAGGCATTGAGTTGTGCTGGCTGCTGGTTTATTTCCCAGTAGAATTTAATCCTTAAAGCTCTCTTTGCCAAACACCTGCACATCCAAATGACCACTTTTATATCATCTTCACCTATTCCCTCAAGAGCCACAGTTCCCTCAGCCTTGCCCTTCTAAACCTGAATGGAGCTGACTGGGGCACAAAATCCCAGGTAAGCTTTATGAAAGAAAAACAACAACACCAACAAGAACTCCTGATGGATGCCTGAAATAAATTGAAATGGCGTCTCTCCTGACCTCTAATATTTTATATTTGTCATGTTGCTCCTGAACTTTCAATCCTAGAGTCAAATCCAGTCCTGATCAGACAGCATAGGTATTTGACTTACCTGACTTAAGCTCTCAGAAAGAGCACTAACCATATGCCACAGAGACACATTTTGGTTCCACTTCACTGCTTTTTCAGAAATTGTTCTTCTAAATCACCTGGATCCTCCTGCTCCAGTGACTCCCCAGCCTTTCTGAACTTGCCATTGCTTACGGTGATCCAGCTTTCCTTGCTGGACCCCACAGGGTGCAGCCAAACAAACTGTGAGGTATCACAGATGTATCAGCACCTTTAAATAATCCTCTCCCACCTCTTTTGTCATCACCCAGACCAAATGCCGAGGGATCACTGTTCTTGCTCTGGATCAGACTCCTCTTACTGAGGCTGACTATTTGTGCCCAAGTTCTCCCCAGATATCTCCAAGCCAATAATTAGAAATATCATTTTCAGCAATACCTTATTAAGAATTCAAAATCATTAGTTCTTCTGCAAACCTTACCCTAACTGTTGGCAATCAGTCATCCCTATTAAGTAGTGCCAGGAAATGTTCCAACCAGTGGAACTGAATCACTTGGACTGTTAATTCGTTACAGTGCTCCTTGAGACAATTTTGCTCCAGGTCATCTAGAAACTTCCCAAATATTCCCTGGTACAGGAAATAGTATGGCTAAGAAGTACAGTCAGCAACTAGCCACCCTCTGCTGGAGAGGTGAGAATTTAATGCCATGGACATGGACCACCCCCTGCTGGGACATGTTCCAGGCATGTTTCATTTCCTTACACAGATGTAACCCCAGGGTCTTCCACAGAAAATTTGATGAGATTCAAAAGTAAACATAATAGAAACCATTTGGGATAAAACAAAAGAGAGAGAAAATGTTGGTGATGAGATCCTCACCAGAATTACCATCCCTTTTCCATGTACAAAGGCAGTTACCCAAGATCCTTCAGCATCATACTGTGAGAAGCAAGTTCACCACTAAGATGCAAACTATCTTAAGCTGAAAATCAACACCTTGAACCTAATCCAGAACCAAAGTGAAAGACAGGAATATTCAAAAACATAAATGCTACCAAGTCCCCTGAGGAAAGCACAGCCGAGTTGGGAAGCAGCTGCTTCGTTCTCCAGGCAGAGCACATTGCAAGGAATATGAATGTGCACTCACAAGATGAAATTTGCTCTGTGTTGAAACACTGCAACAAACTCAGTCCACTTTCCTGCTCCAAAGAGTAACTGATGAGGGCTATGGAATGGTACAGGACTGTATAGGGTTTGAGTTTTCTCACTGAGATAAACAGCTAGAAGGTGCTTCACAAATGAGATGTCCTTAGATTCCAGCCTCCTGACTCATAATCCTCTGCAAATCCTCTGCTGACTTGCTTGTGTCTTCCCCATGGAACACTCCAGAGTCCAGCACGTGCCAGAGGGTCCTTCTGCACCCAGCTTACCCCAGCAACAGAAAAAGAGGCACATGGATACAGGCTGCCAGAGAGCACAGAGGTATCACACTTTTGTTAAAGAGCACCATTCATATGGCTCATTATGACAGGACAAAAATTTGAGAAATTAAGAAGTGTGCCTTGTCAGAGAAGTAAGCCTGACACAGACCAGTGCTCACTAACAGTTAAAGGTGATCACCCATCTAATTCCAGAACATCGTACTTTATGACACCTAATTTTAACAATTACAGCAAGAAATGTAAAGAAAAAGTCTGAAAGAAGGGGACCAGAATATTGCAGCTAAAATGAAGAATTAATCATTTCTACAAAATGGGCCCTGTTACTGCATGGTAACACTTCAGGCCCTGGTTTGATCTGCTGAAATTACATGCACTTAACCTCTTGTGATGCACAAACTATTTCATTAACTTCTTACTAACAAACATGACAAATTCATTTAAGTAGGGAAATTAAATGAGGAAAGACCATTTCTGCATCTAAGCTGGACAGTCAGCTGCTTTCACCTATCTCCTATTTCCAGGCCATTTTCTACTTCCCTTTTAACCCAAAAGGTGGAAAATAAAATATTTCTCCAAATAAAATACTCTACCAAGAAAAATACTTTCTAGTTACCTAAGCTTGCTTAACCTGCCAGAGGACTGTGAGAGACACCTAGATCCAGTACCCATTGCTGTCATTTTATGACCTTTCCTTGACTTCAGGCAGGCTTCAGGCAGAAGGTAATGTTCTTACTCAAAAAATATGGATCTTCTGGGAGGGAGAAGGGCTACAGAAAATGTCTTGAAAAGAGAACTGAAAGAGAACTGTGCAAGGCCCTATGAGCTCTGAGCTCTGAAGCATTTTCTCTTACATGTAAATAGTTTTTGAAGTGCATTTATCAGAATAAAAAAGCAGAATATCTGAAGGTTTTTGGCATCTTAAATTCCTAGCTGCTTACAAACAAACAAAAGAAAGGAAAAGAAAAAAAAAAACAATCATAATTGTTCCAACATTAACCTGGAAAAAGCAGAAACTTCATTTTCACCTATGGTACCATCAGAATACATAACATCCCACAGTTAAAACAAGATTGATGATACCTTGCTAGGTTAATAACCAAAGCAGGAATGATGAAAAGAGTCTCAGAAAGAAGGTAAGGATGGCATACAGATGGCTAAAGATGGTCATTGTAGTCTGAGAAAACAGAAAATGATAGGGGACAAAAGTACGTTTCCCGGGCACAGGAAAGGTCACTTCCATTAGAGTTGGTCATTAGCCACAAGAACATCCAAATGTAACATGTGGAGAATCCTTTAGGTCTGAGGGATAATCAAATTATTTTTAAAAGTACAAGATATGAAAGAAAATTCTCCTTACTAAGATCTGCAACTGGATCCCTAACTGAAGGAAAACAGGGACAGCTGGAGGGTAATAGCAATCCTCTGAAAGACAAGAGATAAGGAATATTTGCTCTCAGGGACCTGAGTGAAAAAGGACCTGTCTGTGAATGGACATAAAATATTAATATTCCCATATCTAAGTTCCTCTAGACAATGGAAGAAATAAAGAACAAACCTTGAACAAACAAGAGTTTTGCAACAGATGTTCTGTGAAATTTAAAACCCGTATTTCACAGCATGTCATGATTCACAGGATGCCTCTTCACTATTGCACTTCCCAAGAGGAAACACAACAGAAAGCCCTGGAGACTGTGACACCACCAGTCCCCGAGTAGAAGGGACTAGATTTCAGTGCACTCACTGACTGTTGGTTGCCTGCTAGCTTGTTTTTGTTTCCCTTTGTCATTGCAATTCTGCCTCTAATCTGCGTACATTTTACAGTTAAGTGGCCAGATCAACAGGGACCTCAGCAAGCCACTGAACACACTTACAAAAAAGGCTAATGGACCCCTTGACACTTTGCTGATGCACATTTTGCATGTGTGCCATTGTTTTCTCATGGTGGCTATCTTCCCTTGGAGGGGAAAATAAGTGAAACATACAACAATTTTAGCAACCAGATATATAAAGGAATAGAATTCCTCGTGATAGAAGTCTGCCACTGGCATCATACTGTATGAAACTCTTTCGTAGCCACAACAAGCTTCATTTTGGAAGCAAGAGCTGTGTATTTTTTGGAAGGCTCTTCCTTGTCAGCTGTAATGATGAGGAGGCACCTTTCCTATTTTAGCTTGATTTTGCTCCTGGCCCATTTATATATCTTTAGTTCTCACGTGATCTTGTCTGTTTTCAGAATATCCTTGTTCTTCCCACCAACATTTTCATAGACAGCAGCTGCATCACCTCCAGCCTCCATTAGCTAAGCTAAACAAGAGAAGGTCCTTTATATTTTTTTCTGATACAACAGGCTCTTCCTTCTCTTGTACAAACAGTAATTCTTCTCCTGACCTTTTCCAGTCCAAAGGCAGAGCTGCACAAGTGGGTCCCAGACACACTCAGGAGAAGACCTTGCAATGAATCTTACCATCTCTCCACTGGAAATAGGGGAATATTCCCTTTTACATATCTGCAGTAGTGCTAGCATCATACTTGGATCAGTCAATACACCCAGAAGTTTCCTCTGGAAAAGAAGCCCAATCCTCAGCTCTCAGACCAGCTGGCTCAGTTGGCTCCTCCTTCCTGCAGTGCTGCCTATTGAAGGAACTCAAGCAGGACACACAGAGCAAAACCATTCTGTATGAGGAACCAAGATGCATCCTTAATGCTGTATAGTAAGCTATAATTGATGGCTGGACATCAGGCCTGTGTTATCTACCTGCAGCAAAGTCCACACTGCCAAATTTTTCCGAGTCTCTCTCTATTCAACCCAAGGTTCGATGCACACTCAAATCTGCTGACGTTTCTCTCCCAGCATGAGCTACTGAGTATTTTTGGAGATACTGACTAAATTTGAAGCCATGCAGGTGAAGATTTACATGCTAGGTGTGCTGGAAGATGTGCAGTGCATCTGTTCTGACAGTAGAGAACAAAACCATGATAAAGCATCGATGTCTGGGTGAGCCTGCAAATATACCTAAAAGACATCAGCATCCCAGCTGATGTGAGTCACTGCACATTCACAGGCACTCCTCAGCACTTGTCTACAAGTTGGTGAAAGTTTTATAACAGTGCACACGTCCTTCCTTTTGCAGTATGATGGGGAACTTAATAGAACTTGTTGGCAGAAGTTTGAGTCATCAAAGATATGGGGAAGATTGTAGCTTGGCTGCAGTGGGAATCAATTGTTCCCTGTGCAGGAACACCACATACTCTGGTAGGCACAACAGGGCAAATGATCTGGAAGGGAGATGAGGCTCAATGTCAGACATCCCATCAAACTCCCTGAGCTGCCTGCAAAAGCATGCTGCAGTAAAGAGCTGCAGATCTTGCAGATGTGCAAAGCTCTTCCCAGACTATTTGAGAGGAGGAAAAAGCCACTGGTTTTTGACCAAGGGATGAATCTGAATGCATCAAAATAACAAGGAAGAAAGGCCTGGTGTGTCTCAAGCACACTCAGCTGAGGAATCTGTCATCAAGAGCAAGGCTGGAAAATGCCTGGGACTGAACTGTGCCTTCATGAGGGTGAGCAAGGAGAGCAGCTCCCAAAAGGAACAGTGAGCCAGTCTCAGCAGCTCTCCAGCAGCTTTACTTCACAGGGGTTGCAGCAATGCCAAGCCAGTCTCAGGTGACAGAGAATCTTCCATCAGCAGGTACCCAAAATGCTGTACAACAGACATCCCTGACACGTAAGTGTCGCACTATGACACGAAAAAACTCACACACTTAAACGCTAGATGCAAAAGAGTGAAGAAAAGAGCAAAAGAGTGAATTTTATTTCTGACCTGACAATATATAGAATTCCAAAAGTGACAGTGGATTGGAGGGTGAAATTGCCACCTCTCCAACTACACTGGTTAAACTAACAATTATCATAAAATAATTATTATTTACATGAACAGTGTGAGAAAACTCTAGTAGAAATACGTAAACATCACAAGGCATAGAAAACTTTTAGAAGAACTTTGAAACATTTAAGAGAACAGGGTAACACGTAAGATATTTTCTTGATCTAAAAAGAGAAGTGCACAAGTGACAATAAGGGAGCCAAAGCCAAATGATCAGCCAGGAGCAATTGTACTCATCAAACTTGTACTCATCATGAGAACTGGGAAGCAAGGGCTCTAAGCAACCACTACCATGAAGAGGAAGCCCTAGATGCTGTATGCTCCCTGGGCATTGATCAATACTTGGGACTGGAGCTATTTATCTACTTATTTAGTTTACAGCTTTACAAAATTGTTCTAAAGTGCTTCTCTTTGCCTTCTATTTTCCCACAGATAATTCAATATAAATTATAGTAATTATGTATGGTGAAGAGAGTAATTTGCTTTAACAATTGTGTGAAGTTTAATTGTTAACAGTTTCATGAGATTTCTGTCCTGTCCAATTGTCCACAATTTGAATGATCTGTACATCATGGAAGTGTGGATGTAGAGATTATGCTCAAAGGATAAATTTTCCATATGCATTATATTCAATTTGACTTGGAGCTTTGGAACCAAACTGAATTTTCTGGGGGAATTAGAAAGAAGAGGTACTAGAAAATACTTTCTAGAGGCAGGCAACAATAGAGAGAAAAAAACCTGTAGCTTATCCTCATAACATTCTCATATAACAGACAATCAACAGAGGTCAAAAATGCCACAGCCAATTTCTATCTTTAACAAAAATGATAGGACAAGAAGAACTTTAGCTGAAATTTTCTTTCTAAGGTGTGCAGGACCCCTTTCCAACACAACTTTCTGGAGCTGGAGTTAAAGACTTTCAGCAAGGCATTTGGAAAAGAACCTAAACCATTCATCTCCCATTGTAATGCGTTAAATGGGACTCTAAAGAAAGATAAGAAAGGCTCAGTTTAAAGATAAATTAGGAACGTTTTGTATTTTTAAAGCACTGTCTCCAGGGCTCTCACCCCATTGAGTCCCACCAGAACAGCAATGTTACAATACATATGACTGGTTTTGCTCAAGTTTCTACTGTGCCTAAGCCAGTTAAAATACAGAAGATCTGTGTGTTCTTATGCATTTGGGTTCCTCATTTCCTCTATATCCTCACAATCCATTTTTAGTAGTGTCATACAGATGTGAGTTCAGAGATCAATAATTTCACTTCTTAGCATTCACTTGCTCTTTAAGGAAACAGAAACTGGAGAAACGCAAATAGGACCTCTGTATTTGAGTGCTCCTCACTGAGCACTGAAGTACCCCCACTTCATGAAGATAGTGCATTATAGCATTTATTTTCCAATGACTTCTAGCAGATGTTTAAAAAAGGTTAGATTTTGCTACTTCTTTTTTTTTTTGTGGTTTTTTTTTGGCGGGGGTGGTTGTTGGTTTTTTTTGGTTGGTTGGTTGGTTTTGTTTTGGTTCTTTTTTTTTTGGTCCCTGCTGCCTGGAAAGTTGATAGTAAATGTGATTGCTGTGGTGTATATGTAATACCTTACTTTTCAGTTATTATGACAAGCATAAACCCAGCTATTATTGTGTGACAAGGGCCTTTTGCAATAAATATTTCTTCTTTCTCTGTGGTGCTTAAATACACTGAATACATTTTTAGATAGAACTTTCAGCCTACCATGCAGGATTGGCACTCTAGGACCCCTCTCATCCCTGTGACCTCTCTCTGCACTCTGAATCCATCTCCTAGGAATCACTCCAGCACAGATCAGCTGAGGTGGGAAAGCCTTTACAGAGGTCAGCTAGTCCAATACCCTGCTCAAAGCAGGGGCACTTGGACTGGGTTACTGAGAACCATGCCTGAGTTGGTTTGGAATATCTCCAAGGATGGAGACTCCACAACCTCTCTGGGAAACCTGTTTCGATGCTCATTCACTATCAAAGTAAAAAATGTTTCTTTTCACATTAAATGGAATTTCATGTTTCAGTTTCTGCCCATTGCCTCTTGTCCCATCACTAGGACACTACTGAGAAAAGCCTGGGTCCATCTTCTTTACTCCTCTCATCATATATACATTGAATAAATCCCCCTAAGCTTTCTCATCCTTAGGCTGAACAGTCACAGTTCTCTCTTCCTTTCCCCATATATCAGACAGTCCAAGCATTTAATCATTTTCATGGTCCTTCAACAGACTTGCTCCAGCATGTCCAGTATGTCTCTCTTGTACTGGGGAGCCCAGAACTGGACACAGCTCTCCAGGTGTCTGCTAAGGCTGAGCAGGAGGGAGGGATCAACACTTCACTTAATGCAGCCTGGGATGCTAGAGCTGGGATCAGTGTTTCTGGCATACCTCATGGAACGGCACTGATGTTCTCCTACCACCACTCCTGAGAGCTAGCCTAGTTCCCAGATGCATAATTTTGAATACTTACAGCAACTCTGACCTGCCAATTCCTTCAGAAGCTTTTCCTCCTCTGTCATTTACAGCTGCTAAGATCTCAGTTTGTAATAAAGGTTTTGTTATTAGATAGCAAGTACCTGACCTTTCATTTTGTAGCATAAAATTTCAGTCCCTTTCAATTACTGGGTCCTCAAGGTCACCCAGTTCTTTCTGAAGATGGCTTGAATACCTCACATTTGTCCAACATATAATCTTTCTCTTTGTAAGTTTTTATTACCTTTTAAAAGTCTCTCTAATTGGAAAGCCTCTGAAGTATTACATTCTTTATTCATTTTCCTGCCCTTTTTAAAACTTTAATTATTTCTCCTTTGTCCTTCATCTTACCTGCAGTTATGCACCCTGGCAAAGCCCTCCATCATCCTCTGATATCGAGAGGACTGCTTGGCACCACCCATTAATTTTCCATTCAGTAAGAACGAGGTGTATGTACCTTGCAGCAGGAATAACCTAGGTAGATACTGGAGGTACTTCCAAAATTACCAACCTAGATCAAACCAAACTTTCAGTCTGGGCTATTAAATCCACTTAAGAATCATTCTTGTGCTTATGGTGTACTCTCAGTTCAAAACAAAGGCAGGTAGCTGCTCCTTATGTCTGCTAGCGTGGTTCTATCAATGTAAGATGTAGCATTTAAGCTACATGCTGTGCTAGCCAGAGATCTTCACTGAGCTACAAATGATGACTGAGTGACTTCCTAAGGTCTTACAAATAGATCAGAGTCTAAAACCTCTATATACAGAACGGAAAATGTTGTCTGCCATGGATATATTCTTGCTAATGGAATTGCAGCTGTGATTTCTTTACTTTCTTCGAGAACCTCTTCAGTTGATTTAGACATTAGTATGTAGGACATGTACAGGCCAAATTAAAAAAAAATATTGAACATTCTTAACAAAGTGCTGACTAGATTATTTACCAAACTTAAAGACAATTCAAAACCTTTTAAAATCTTAATTATTTACAATTTCATTCTTAGCCTTGGGCAATAACATGACTAGATATTGGATAATATGATAAAACCCATATATGCTATTTGAGAGCGGGGCCAAATGCAGGGACAATTGTTAAAAGCTATACATTTTTAGAAATTGAGAGGAATGTGGCATAGCCTTGATCTACAGTTTGCACACGTGGCTTAAAGCATTGCAGTATGGTTTTGTCTCCTTAAAGTCATTTGTAGCTCTGTGGTCAACATGGGAAATTTCTCATCTTTACACTTTTTTTGAAAAATTGAAAAGCCTTTAACTCAAAATCATATTGAAGTATCAATGTATGAAAGCACATTTGAGTTTTGAATAGTTATCAATAACTAGGAAGGAAATCAAGACTTCTAAATTAAAATTGAAAGGTATTAACATTGAGAGCCTTTTTAGGAAAGGAAAAAATAAAAGAATGAAGGGCAACATTTGCTTAGTTCTATAAAATCTGAAGACAGACAGACTTTTAAGCATTTGGGAGCCTTATAGTCTGTCCACACTGAAAACAGCTCATTCCCCTGCATGAAAACCCATCATACTTTGCCTTTTAGGCTACATTTCTGATTTTATGAGTACTCAGAGAATAAACGCAGAAGATGTGGTCCTGTTAATTATATTAGAAGGAACCCTACTCAATCAAGCAGCCTGTGAGCATTAAACGCTATCAGCCATTACCAGGTGGCCAAAGGGCAGATTAAGGGCTGGCTGGCAATTGTCTCTGCTCCACAGGGGCTGGCCACCAGAGACCCCCCATTAACTTCTACACTAGGAAAAGTGATTAAATATGCAAGACATGGTGAAATGAGGAGCGAGTAAAGCTGCTTTTGTGGCAGCATGCTCAGCACAGCTAGGAAGCAGCATGCAGCTTGCCCAAGGTGGGGAGCAGAGAAGACACCCAGCCTGCCAGTGCTGCCCAGGGCAGTGGAGGGAGAGTGCCATGGGAGAGCATACTAGAGGTGAAGAGACTGAAGAGAGCATAGGAAACTAACTGAGAGAAAGTAAGGGGAGAAGGGTGCTCAGAGACCCTCCCGATCTGAGGGAAGACCTGCCTGGAAAGTCTTTAGAAAGGCCACTTTTGGGGAAAAAAACAACTAAACAAACAAAACCAAACCAAAGGAGAAAAGTCACCTCTGTCAACACCCACACCTGCAGTACCCTGGCACCAGCACCATGAACATAGCAGATAGTCCCATTCTCAGCAAATAAGAGGTATGGGAGGTTGGTTACCAGAAAAGGGAAAAACAGGGTCTGGCATTTACCTTGACATGTCATGAGATGAGAATGTACTTATGGGTTGCTACCATCCAGCAGCTGACACACACAAACATGATCACAAATAATTTGTGGTGATCGTGTTTTTCCAGATTTTTTTTCTTGGTATAGAATCACAGAATGGGTAAGGCAGGAAGAGGTGACAGTGGGGTTATCTGGTCCAATCTCCCTGTTCAAGCAAGGTCATCCTAAAGTACATTGCAAAGATTGCATCCAAACAGCTCTTAAATATCTCCAGTAAGGGATACTCCACAACTTCTCAGGGAAATCTGTTCCAGTGCTCGATCACCTGCACAATAGAGAAGTTCCTCCTCATGTTCAGCTAGAACTTCTGTGATCAGTTTCTACCCATTCCCCCTTGTCCTATTGCTTGGAACCACTGAGAAGAGCCTGGCTCCATCTCTTGGCACCCACCCTGTAGATACTTCTAGATATCAATATCCCCTCTCAGCCATCACTTCTCAAGGCTGAACAGGCCTAGCTCTCTCAGTTTTTTTCTTGTAAGAGAGATGCTCTAGTCCCTTCATCATCTTTGTAGCCCTCTGCGGTGCTGGACCCACTCCCATGGAGCTCCATGTCTCTCTTGTCCTGAGGAGCCCAGAACTGGACGCAGCACTCCAGACAAGCTGACAAGAGGGGAGGTCACCTGGTGATGTTCTAGCAGCTAGCAGCACAAAAAAGAAGCACCATAAAGCCTGGAAGCACTCATCTCAAACTGCAGACAGCATGAGCTCGGAGCAAACCACAACAGAGAGCAGTTCAATATGTAGAAAGCAGTCTTGGCCACCTTTTAGGAAATGAAGGAATTGGGACAGATCCAACTCACATGAAAGTGACAAAAATACCAACTCCCTGAAAGAACTGAAAAAGGACACTACTGGGATAGCAGTGTCAAGTACGGAAGAGGCAGTCACCCTCAGAGCAAATCCACTTTATCATAAAAACAGCACTACAGTGACTGGCTTCACAAAAAGCTCCTGAAGCAAAATTGTTCCAGTGGGGAACAAATCCAAACAAAACAAAGCAGATCATTCTTGGACCAAAGAGGAACAGTTTTCCTTTGACACTGGAAGTCAGAAGTTTGATCAACATGTGCACAACACCACAGTAACAATGACTGCAACAGGTATCAAATCCCCTGGGAATATCCTTTGGTGAAGTCTGGCTTTTACCAGCAAGATTTCAGTACATCATCTCATAGTTACAAAACACCATTAAAAAGGAAAAAGTCTTGTAACAGATTCTTTCTCACATAATGCTAAAGAGGAGGGAGAATTGAGAACAGAAACACATGATATTATAACAGTCAGCAAAAGTTATGAGAGAAAGATGAAATTATAAAGTGAAACTTCTAAGAAAAGAGGTGTCATCAGGCCAGTCTACACAAGAACAACAAGCTCCCTGCCACATTTATTAACTTGGGAATGGAAAAGTAGTTCAGTGTGAATAATGAGCATAGCTAAAATTGATTAACTGACTTCAGGACATTTTAATTTTTAAGGAAACAGTGGACAGAAAAGATTATAAGGAGATTCTTATGCAAAAAACCCAATCCAACAACAACAAAAGCCAACAATCAAACAAACAAAAAAACCCAAGAAAACACATACTTTTCTGGCCCTACATGAATTCAGAAACAGGATGCATGTTTAGAATTTGCTGCATTAGTTTAAAAGTGCAAGGAGCTGCTGATAATTTGTGGTGCTCGTCATGGAGTCTGGCAGAAATTGGCAACTGATTTGTTTGAGCACAGCAAAGCTCTGTGCAATGATAGCTGATTAGTACTGTCACTTTTTACCAAGTAATTCAGCTAAGCTCCACATCATCCAGCACAGTAGTGAATGACATAATACAATATTTGCCAAACTTCTGATGAGCTTGTTTTGAACACAGCACAAGACACTTCCAAGACTGTAGAGGATCATGCTTCATACAGCATGATATATCATGCTGTATATATACCAAATGTATATATATATCAAATGTATGCGCGCCTAAGCAAAATCAGATGTAAAAAGCCGAGAACAAATGTCCCAAAAGTGCCAGTCACAGGCTTAAAATCTTCACATGTGCATGTTGAAGAGGATTTTGAATGGTGTTCATCTTCAACAGAACCAGCACAAGGCTGTAGTGGGTACAGCCCCTTTCAGTTTTCCAAGGAGGAGTACTGTCCATCAGAAACACTTAAATGTTGACTACAGCCCCAAATTTAACTTCTACAGAGTTTCTGGCCAATATGAGCTTGGAGATCACCCAGCCATACTCATATGCTGAAAATTTCTTGCCTCGCCTCTGACTAGACATGTCTTAATTGGAGAAAGCACCCTCTACCCCCTCCCATTAACTGAACAGGTCAGTGAGAACAACTGCAATATTAATTGCACAAATTGAAAATCAGAGAATCATAGAATGGTTTGGGTTGGAAGGAACCTTAAAGGCCATCTAGTTCCAAGCCCTGCTGCTGTGGACAGCAACACCTTCCACTAGACCACAGTATTCAGACTTGGCCTTGGATACTTCCAGAGATGGGGCATCCCCAGCTTCTCTGGGCAACCTGTTCTAGTGCCTCACCACCCTCATAGTAAAGATTTTCTTCCTAATATCTAATCTAACCCTTCTTTCAGTTTAAAGCCATTCCACCTTATCCTGTCACTACATGCTCATGTAAAATAGCCTCTCACCATCTTTCTTGTAGCCTCCCTTCAAGCACTGGAAGGCCACAGTCACCCTAAAGCCTTCTCTTTTGCAAATGAAGCTGCAAAGTAAAAACCACCTTGAAGAATATTTTAGTTACTGTGTTATGTGGTCTCATGGACTATGCTGTATCTGCTAAATTAATTCTAGATGAAGCTGATGTGGGTTGGAAGATAGTGTTTGCTCTTGAAATTTGGGTATATCAAGGCCAAAGTGAAGGCAAAACAGTGAGCCAGCAGAAAGAAGACCCTCATTACCAGAAAAGCATCCATGCAAGGACTGATCATCCCTTGATCAGGCCTGTCCCACAGCTCAGCATATGAACATATTAATGCACAGGTAACTGCTATTGAGAAATGCCTAGCACAACGGCTGTGCTGGCATTTGTCAGTGTTTTGTCTATTTTCTTTAAGAAGCACCAGAAGTGAGTCATTTTCTGCCCTGTTCTGCACCAGGTGTGGTGTGAAAGCAGAGCAAGCAGCTTTCTTTATTTTGGTTACATAGCCATGAAAAGAGATTAGCACAGTTGGTTAGAGCACAATGTTATTAATGCAAAGGTTGATCTCTATATGGGGGATTCACTTAAGAGTCGGAGTCAATGATCCTTGTAGGTCCCTTCCAACTCAGAACATGCTATCATTCTGTGTTTCTTGTAACAAGCCCCCAGTTCTTCCAGGAGCATCAGGATCAAAATTGTTGTTGTTCTAAATGTGTGAACAGAGACCAGAGAAGATAAAGAGAATTTAAATTAAATATGGGGATAAGGCTATCTCTCAAAGCTCCCCGAAAGGGTATCCTATCCCTACGTACATTTTGACTACAAACCCCAGTACAAACTCCAGTGAGTTTGTACATCACAGATATATCACAGAATCATGGACTGTTTTGAGTTGTATGGACCTTTAAAGGTCCTCTCATCCAGTCCCCCTGCAATGTGCAGGAACACCTTCCACTAGAAGGTTTCTCAGAGCCCTGTCCAACCTGACCTTGAATGTTTCCAGTGATGGGGCACCCATCACCTCTCTGGGCAGCCTGTTCTAGTATTCCACCACTCTCATTGTAAAAAAGTTTCTTCATAATACCTAGTCTCAGTCTACTCTCCTTTAGTTTAAAGCTCTTGTCCTACTACTACAGGTCCAGCTAAAAAGCCTGTCCCCATCTTTCTTATAAGCCCCCTTTAGGAACTGGAAGGCTGCTATGGGGTCTCCTCAGAGCCATCTCTTCTCCAGCCTGAACAGCCCCAACTCTCTCAGCCTGTCTTCACTGGAAAGATGCTCCAGCTCTCTGATCATCTTTGAAGCCTCCCCTAGACTCACTCTAAGGGATCCACATCTTCCCTGTGCTGGGACCCCAGAGCTGATGCAGCGCTGCAGGTGGGGGCTGAGCAGAGCAGAGGGGCAGAATCCCCTCCCTGGCCCTGCTGCCCACCAGTGGATGCAGCCCAGGACACGTTTGGTTTTCTGGGCTGTGGGAGCACACTGACAGCTCATGGCCAGCTTTATCGTGTCATCTTTGAGGAACAGATTATCAGAGCCAAACCAGCTATTACAAGGATTATGGCACTATTTATTACTGAATGAAAAAAAATTTAAAAATTAAAAAAAAACAAAAACAAAAACAAAAAAAAAAAAAAAAAAAAAAAAAGAACAATTTTTTTTTAAAAAAATACCTTCAAGTCACCCCAGAGCAGAGGTAAGCTGTCACAAAAGCCTTAAAAATGTCCTCACACAGTGCTCAGTTTCAAAAGCTAGGCCTTCTTTTAGCCTATAGACACATCAGCATAAGCAGTAGGGGAAGGAGAATTGTACCAAAAGGAACAGAGCTCAAGACAAAGACGCTTAAGCCAAAAACCTTGGCTGGACTGCCAGCAGGGAGACTGTCTCAAAAAGAACCTCCTTGCTGAAGATGAATAGTGATAAGTACATGTACTTATGAGGTTAAGCCTCTTTCAATAACTGAGCAGTGGGTGGGCATATATTTCATTAAAATGGCAAAGGCTTTCGCCTACCATAAACCAAAAATATAAACATGAATATGAAAGGCCATGAATTATGCACTCTGCTGTCTTTGATCATCAAGTAGGAAGGAGAGCTTTAAAAATTACATTCAGGAATCAGCTCCAGTTACCAGAACACCTCAACATCACAAGCATCAAGTAGGAGTTGATCTCATATGTGATCAAAACCTGATTTGTTGCCTGCCTTTACAGTAAACACTTGCAACATATCAAGCTATCTGTAAGATGTGCACATTTCTCAGTAATCAGCTACAAAGAATAGCTTATCCATACCTGTAGAAAAAAACCCTCCAAGTTAACAAGTAAATTTTGGGTTAATAAAACAAAAAAAAATTTGCATTTACTGATTAAGAAATAAAGAGACAGACTACTGCCTGCTGATAGTGATCTCAGTGCAGGAATCCTTCTACCACACCTGAACCACCCACACAAAGCCATGCAGACCCTTTCTTGGGTCCTCTTTCGTAAAGCAAAGAGTCATCTCTTGGGCCAACCATTGCTCTAGCACCATGCTGTCAGGTTTGTTTGTTTGGGATTTTTTTTTTGTACAGTCAATTCAGCCAGCACCAGGAGGTTTCCTCACTTCCCAGTGGAAACATGCCATTACACAGAGGTAGCTGTTTGTAAATGTGGAGGGAGAAGAAAACCAAATGTCCTGTAGCCTCTCACTTTAGTCTTGTACCTGAAGACCCATGATTCCCCTCATCACTCACCTGAGGTGTTGCCTACATGCAGCCACATGGTCCCCAGGGGAATCCACTGTGTTGACAGTAGTCCCACAACCACTGCCCACCTCCCTTCTCTCTCACCAGTGCAAACTGTGATGAGGGAGGGAGCCTGTGAGCTTCCAAGCACTAAAGCATCCTGCCAAATCTGCTGACTTCACCGACAGCCACAGTCATTTACTCAATAATTCACTAAATGCATCAGGTGGGCAACAGACCATACATCAGCTCCAGCTGTCAGCTTCCTGCACTGATTGTCCCCAATGAGCTGCCAGGCTCCCGTGCTCCTTCTGTATTTGTGTCTGCAGGCTCCTGCATAGGGTCAGTCTCAGATCTGCACATGAGGGAGCCATCAGTCACTTGAAAAGCAGCAAGGCTCTGACATTCACATAGAGACAGGCAATTTCAGTGAGCCAGCAACACAGACATGACAGCCTGTGCCCACATTATTTAGAGTTGAGAAGGGCCTGCCTGCCAGTCTTGGTGCTGGGCAGCAGCTGCCAACTCCTCACTCACACACGGGGCTTTTTAGATGCAGTATTTAGATGCAGATGTAATGACCCAATGTTTTTCACCTTTATAAGCAGGTGGATCATTTTATATGTAAAGGTAAGAAATATATTTTATTTTATACCTCTAAGCTTTCTAGTGTTTTTCTTCTCTAGAACAGGAATCAGTGAGGGTTGAGGACAACCAGAAGCTTGCCAGAGGCACTGCCCTAGACAGAATTGCACCCCATGGAGGGGAAAGGCATCAGGCCTCACTGCCCAGCTCAGCTGCAGGACAGACATGGTGCAGGAAGAGCCAAAGAATGGGAATTGCAGGGAGAACAGGCAGCTACTGCAACAAGTCAAATCACAGTGTTTCTTGCATGCTGTGTGCAGATGCCAGACATCACAGCTCTGCAGCTTACTGGCTTCTGTCTGTGATGAACAAGAAACCAAGTTTCCGTGGGACTCTTCCAGGTCTTTTCCCAAATGATGCTCTGCCCTCTTCCTTCTCCAGACTCTGGAAAAAATAGATGCAGGCAGCCCTGAGCACTGCAGTGGGTTTCAGGTAAGAGAGGAGAGGAGGAATAGCTGAGATGGCTCATTTCAGGGATCTGGCTGAGTACACCTGTTAGAAAAGGAGGACTCATTCAGTTCATTCTTCTCATTGTGGGAGTGTTGAGTCAGAGGGGGGTGTGTGGGCTGAGGGGATTTATGAGGGCAGTGCTTGCAGAGCTGGGAAGACAGCAGCCCACCAGAAATACAATGTCTGTGCGTGGAAACTGTGTACGGTGCAAGACACGACAACTGCATTTGATGTGACTAGTTAGAATAACAAAGAAGACAAAGGGCGAATAATATCTTTGTCTCTGCTTCTACCTACTGTGAATAGAACACACTCACTTCTCACACTCCAACAGCAGAGCCTCCAGGCCTTCCCTACAGCCCTCTGCACCCTTCTGCAAAACTCTGCTCCCCAGGCCCAGCCCTGCCTTTGCCCTCCCTGTGAAAGCCCTGCAGCCCAAGCAATGTCTGAGGCATCCCTGACCATGCTTCCACGAGAAAACATTTTCCAGAAGAAAGTTTTGCCATACATGTATGTGGCAGGAAGTGAGGGAGGAAGAGGAAGATCTTATTTGAGGTTGTGCTTGATGAAAGCACATGGAAGAGATAGAGGAGAAAACACCCTCTTTAACTTCTCCCTCTTGGTACGCATGAACATGCCATCTGTCTCCACAGCCTGAGGAATGAGAGTGTGAGAAAACTGAGGGAGAAAAAACACAAATAGGGAAGATTTCTGAGTCTAAGAGCAGCTACATTCAAGTGGACCAAGTGGGAATAAAGGATTTTTAACATCTGGAATTTTTTTAGATCACAGGAAGGACACCACAAAATGTCAACAGATTAGAGAAAATATGAAACAGGATGAGAGAAGTCACCCAATTCTTTACAATTGAGAAAACTCTTCATGTGGTCCAATTTGAGCACTTTCTTCACCAGCAAACTGTAGAAACCAAAAATATAGATGTATTCAAAACTGGCTGAAAAAAGTGCAGAAGAAAAATGTATTCAGGGGTTTTAATACAAAATGTGCCATCTTTGGTTCTTTTTGTTCTTCAGCTACAGATTGCTGGATCTGAGGACTTAGGGAGAGCATCACTACATGTTTGAACTCTTCTCATGCTCTTGTTATTGATCAGTGTCAGATACCAGTCTTGATCTGAACAGAGCTTTGCCTGACCTGGCCCAGGATCAGACAAGATCTTGGAAAACTAAGTATGGAAATTCCAATCCTGTAAAATCCCCAGCAGGTCAGACAGGATCTTGGAAAATCTAATATGTTCCTTTCTCCTCTTCCTCCTCTTTTTGCTCTAACCAAGGTAACTTTCCACCAGAATATATTTGAAAATGATAGATCAGTATGATGTCAATTTGGACAAAATGGCTGATTGATGTGCTCATCAAATACCAGGGGATTAACTCATTTGTGATAAATGTTAGGGAAACAACGCAGGGTCTCAGATGAGAAAGCCAGGTCGTTGTTCCAGACATAGAGTACAGCAGGTCTGTGACCATTCCACATCCAAAAGCAGCTCAAAAGCAGAGCACCATAGAGCAAAGCACAGATGTGAAATGACAGAGAAACCCCACCAACACTTTTGCAAAAGCCTGTTCAGAACTGTGAGGAGAATGGGATGTAAAAGAGCATCCACTTTCATAACAGTAATAAGCCCATTCTCCAATACATCTGCACTGGACTAAATACAGGGACTCTCTCTTTGAAATAATAAATTAGCTAATTAAAAAAAGGTTGGCTTCATCTGGTATGATCTTTGCCCTGCTGCTCTGAAGGAGAAGCCAGCCTTATAAGGAAGCAGGCAGGGAACCTGCCACGTTCCCTCCAGGACACAGACAATGTCTGCATTGGCATTGCTACCCTGATCTCAGAGCCTCAAGAGGGCTTCAGGGCTATAGGCAAGGTTTCACTGTGACAAAAAGCTGATCTGCCACTAATGATGTGAAACAGCAACAAAGCTCGGTCTGTGACAGAGAAAAATTTCAATATATACTCCACATCAGAAGCAAAGAACAAGAACACTATTAACTAAAAAGGAAAATGTAACCCTTCTGCCCTTGACTGACAAAACTGCTGGATATACCCCTAGGCAACCACTTGGATATTGTCTTTGGAGTTGTTAATTTCCACAGGAAAAATTAACTCTGTTTACTCCTTAAAAATGTCATTATAAGTGTTAATTTGTACATCTCCTGGGCTGTATTTTCATCTGCACATTGCACTGAAAAGTCTCCAGAATAATGGCACAAGCCTAATGACAGGAGACTGTTAAATGAGACAGCCCTCCATGGAATATAAACTTCCTTAAACAATTATTTCAATCCCACCAAGCAAACTGGTCACTCAGGGGAGAATATGCTTTTGCTGAAAAGAAGGCCTGCAAGAGCAGTGCTCCAAGGCCCAGAGCTGCTCCACAAGCACACGGCAGGTGGAGGGTGTGGCTCTGTGCCTCTCCCAGTAGCCATGGCTTGCAAACAAGAGCACTCTCTCCCTGCAGCACTCCGTTGGCCTGCCAGGAATTCCTCTGAGCCCCTTTAAAACAGTCACCAAATGTTGACACATCAGTGAAGAAATGAGCTGCAATATCACTGCAAATTCAAATTCATTTAATTTAGTTCCATGGAAAAATTCAGCAAGGCTTTCTGTAGTCATCACAGACTGAGACAACACATCTCAAGGCTCCTAAATAATGTATTAAAAGCAGAAGAGTTAGGTTTCCCTTTAGTTTCTATGGTTCTTTTGTCAGCATTTAACATTGCTGATCACAGCCCCTCTCTTTTCAGCCATGGAAGGTACGCTGTAGGACTTTCACAGAAAGGACTGTGTCAAAGTTGTTTCAGGACAGACAGCCAAAGGTTCTAGTGAGTGCTCTGGTGAGACCCTACAGCAGAGACATCATCCCCTGGTGTGAAGCCAGTTTGGCCCTCTGGGACATGAGGGGCTTTTAGTATGACTGGAATGTACTCCATGTTCTCCTGCCTTTGTGCTCAAGGTGGGTTTCCGACAAACACACACCAAGAAGCAGCTTGGGACTTCCTTGGGACTGGCCATCAAAAATAACTCAGCATTATGTGTTTTGATACACCAGCCCTGTACCCAGGTGTGGGTTACAGGTAGGAATATCTTTTTTTCCCCTGGTCCCAGTCATATCTTATTACATCAAAGCTGAGATCACTTACCTTAGTTCCAGTGCCAGCCACTGCAGCCTTATGTTTTCTGGTTTGCCTTCTCACTGGTCCTTTCACTTCTGCTCAGTGTGAGCACAGTAATTCCATTAGCTTTTGCCATAAGATGATGAATTTTCACACCACTGTATCAACCTGTAAGAAGTGTCCTTAACCAATCCTTACCCCCAAGAGAAATGGTCATCTTCTTGGACAGCTATGACCATTCTTCATTTCCTCATGGGAAGCACAACCAACCCAAACTTTTGCAGTTATGACTTTATGGATGTCATAACTAGAGTTTTCCACATTGGTAATATCCTCCAGTGTACTGGCACTTTTGTTCTGAGAAGGTTAATAGGGGTCATCACCAGACAGTGGCAACACAGAGGACAATAGCCAGCACAGAATCCAGAGACAGGTCTGTGGAGATTGGGTCAACCCCATAATGTCAGTAAATAATTTTTCAGAACAGCAGTTTCTCCCTGGCCACCACCACTTCCTATTTATCATTACTTGCTCAGCACAGAGGAACAGACAGCCACCTGGAGTCTCTTGGCTGTTGCTAGAGCTTATTACTGGATGCACATCAGAAACAGTTTAATCTCCTCAAAAAACAAGACCTAGGATTAATGTGGTGGGGGTTTATTTTTAGGCTTCACTTTCCAGCAAGAAGCCCTTGCCTGTAGTGACAAAAATTATGTAGAAATCCTTTTGGTTTCAGTGATCATATGTATGTGTGTAGCTGTGTTTTAAAATAAAATCAATTTAAAAACTTGTGGGTTCGATTGTTGTTTTGGAGGGTAATTTGTCCCTGCATAATTGCATCTTCTCAATGAATGGCAGCAGGTTGATGCAAACAAGCCTTGCTGCCTCAAGGCTCTCGAGGCCCCAGCACTGTTGCCTCTGCAGGTCTATACATCCCAGGTTTTACTGTAGAGGCCTGTAGTAACACATAATCTATTGATCTGCAAATAGCTCAGAAATTCAAATTACAACCATTGCAGTGGAAAAAAAAAAATGAAGTTCTCTTTAACTCCTGTGCTAAAAGAAAAATCATGACATTTAGTAAGAGAGAGGTGCCTGCTGAAGCTTTCCTTCTTTTGTATTTGTTGAATATGACTTTCTATGCCATATTTCATCATGAGCAATGATGGCTGATTTATGAAAACTGCAGAGAAGTTTGAATATTTCCTTCCATTCCTGGCAAGTTCTGACACGGGCAGAATTTCTTGTTTTACCAAGGAGGAAATGCCACAAATAACTAAACAGAACAGGGGGCACTGGCCTTGTATTTGAGGGGTTGGGTAACCACAAAAATAATCAGCAACAAAAAAAGCAAAACAAAACAAAACCCAGAGAATATCTGTGATAGATTGTCCTATCTTCCTTCCTTATTGGTAAGTTGCAAGAATATGCCAGGTTGCTGAGCTGTCCAAATGCCTGTCATCAGCTGCACAACACCATGGGCAAGCCAATAAATAAGTAATACTCAGGTGCCCAGCCAGTTGCCTGTAGTGCCTGAGCATCTGCTCAGGGCTGTGCTGGTCCCCAGAGGTCTATCCAGGACAGAGTTCCTACTGTGGCCCTCAACTAGAAAAATGAACCTCTGGGCAGGAGATGGAGCATTGGTCAGGCAGACCTGAGGCTGTGGATGAGCTCCCATGGGCCATTACACACCATAGCACTTTGCAAAATGTGGCACAACACACTCCCTTGTTTTTGCCTTTTCTAGCATACAGCAAGACATATAATAAACCAATTTCTCCTCCATTCCCCAAATCCCTAATTTCTGTACTGCACACTGATTGAGAGACTGAGCAAGCTTCATCCACCAGATATTAATGAGGCCTCATCATGTGTTGCTGCCATATTTCCAGGTGCCATATTTCTAGGAGGCCAGTGAAATACCAGAACCTACAGAGAACAGAGTACAAAAGGCACCATGACCTTGGTTTTCATCACTTAGTATCACTTCACCATAAACTCAGTATTCCCCTTTAGAGAGCAAATGTTATAACATTGATTTGCAACACTGAGTTGTATTTATCCAGAAGGTCACAAAACAAATAAATCCAGGAAGATGGGTTGATACAGAAAGACTGTTAAGTTATCCTATTTGGAACCAGAGTAGAAACAGGAAAATCATTTTACTTTTATGTTGAAATAATATTTCTGTCACAGTCTGGTTAATACCACCCTTCTCCTTCCTGCTGCCAGACCTCCCCTGGATGAAAAAGAGCGGGGACCATTATTCCACTCTGGTCTTTAAGAAGCAAGTTGTAGATATCCCAGTGGGGATCTGCCAGCCTTCCCTTCACAAGAACATGCTACTTGACTGATACAGAGTATGGGTCCATGAATAAGGGCAAAAATGTGGGAAAGGGTCTGGAATTATTCTTATCTGTAA
The DNA here is from genome assembly GCF_026979565.1 of Vidua chalybeata. Taxonomy (NCBI): domain Eukaryota; kingdom Metazoa; phylum Chordata; class Aves; order Passeriformes; family Viduidae; genus Vidua; species Vidua chalybeata. The sequence continues at coordinate 88,070,693 of NC_071531.1, read as the reverse complement.
GGTGGTAACATGCACCTTGCTTGTTAGAGGTTGTTAGAGCCTCTGACTCCCCTCTCATACTTTGTTCTGAGTCCCACACAGATCCTACTCATGCATCAAAGACAGCGAAAATAGTGGTCATGACCTACATCTCCAGTCCTCTTGCTTTTTCTTCCTGTTCAATTCATGTTTCCTTTCCTCCTGAGCAGGTGCCTCTAATCTTGTTCTCTACTGCTACCTGCATTCCTGAGGCTCACCTTCACTTTTACATCTGTGTCTCTCCATTGTCTTCCAAAGCCTTTTCTTCTAAATCAGTTATTAATCTAAATTGTCCATTCCAAAATGGTGGACTTGAAATCAGGAAGGGACAGAGAAAGAAAGTGGGAGAAAAGAAAAGAAAAGAAAAGAAAAGAAAAGAAAAGAAAAGAAAAGAAAAGAAAAGAAAAGAAAAGAAAAGAAAAGAAAAGAAAAGAAAAGAAAAGAAAAGAAAAGAAAAGAAAAGAAAAGAAAAGAAAAGAAAAAAGAAAAGAAAAGAAAAGAAAAGAAAAGAAAAGAAAAGAAAAGAAAAGAAAAGAAAAGAAAAGAGAAAAGAGAAAAGAAAAGAATTTGTTCTTTGCAACTGATGGTTTTTTTTTGGTTTTTTTTTTTTGGTTTTTTTTTTATAAAGTGCTGTGCAGTATTATGGCATTATGGAATTAATAATGAATAATGCAATCTCTCACCTTCATAATTTGATTTGTGAATAATTTACTTGAACTCCCACTAAAAGACTTCTGTCAGAGATGGAACATATTTTTTTAATTATTAGTGGTTCTTTTCATTAAAATAAATAAAACAGTAAGTTCTAAATGACCTAGTGTTATTCAGAGACAAGTGCAGAGCAAGTTATTTGATGAGGCTGGTAATCACAAATAAATTAATCAAAATTTCCAAATTTGATTTATTTTATTTATTTACCAAAGGATCCAGATTCATTCCATGATAGGTGAGAGGAAGATTCTATTTCGTCTCAGACAGTGTCGAATGAGATGCAGAGTCCTCATACAGGCCACAGCAGCTGCAGCTGGACACCTCTGTGCCTTCCCTCTTCCTCCAGGCAAACTGCCAGGAATTTGCTGTTTGGGCATGTGATTTCTTTTTTTCTTCTCTTTTTCTTCTCTCAATAATATAATTTTTTTCATGAAAGATAAAATTCTCAATACAGTAAGCAAATCAGTTCAATCAGGTGACTTCCAGCTGGAAATGACAAGGAAGTGGTAATAGAAAAGCAGCAAGTAACCAGAGATGTTTAGCAGAACAGTGTGACAATATATTATAATTTTGATAAACTGAAGAAACAGTCTGAAATTAATAATGTTCATCAGGACAAATATAAATTTATTCATGTCAGAAAACTTTTTCCCAGATGCAGAAAGACAAATAATATTAAGAATATTAAGATCTTCAGAAATTTACTGCCAAGCCCTATTGGTAGTGCTCTCATGAGGATGATGTTGAGATAGCAAGAAACAGCTATATAATCTGATCAGAGTTTTCATAAATTATCTGTTAAAAAAATACCTTTAAGTCTTCCCTGAACAGCAGAGGAAGGGCCACTTGCCTCACTAGTTTTCATTCTCCTTTATCTTGTCCCAGAGTGCTATAAAATCCACAGTAATTAAGTTTAAGTACCTATAATCAAGGATCTTGAAGGAGGATATATGAGAGAGTATAAGAAGTTGTAACTCTGGTGCTACCACTGTGACAGTCACAGGCAAAGAGGAGACAGGAAAGAGGGCACAGCCGCTGGCAATAGGAGAATAAATCTCTATCAGTCCTCCTCTGCACCCCTGCAAAGTGACCCCAAACACTGTGTCAGGCTCCAGGGGACTAATGCCAAGAAGGCAGGTTGTCAGCATGAAACTTGAGTCAGAGAGATGGCTTCTCCTGAAAAAGGCCAAAACAGCAGCTCATCCAGAATGTGATTCTCCAAAAACCTAGTATGATCTCCAAATCACTTGGACACCTGTCAAACAACAAACACATGCAGCAAAACATGCCTCTCCTATCTAAGCCCCATCTCCAGTCATACAGAGTCTATTGCAAATAGAGCAAAGACCTTTTCCTCCCAAATACATGACAGCTCCTGGCTGAGCTGGAGTGGTAAGCCAAAACAAATCACTTAGGGACAAGAAGTGCAGTAAATACACCAACACTTGGCTCACCTCACCAAGCACTCACAAGTAGAGGGGAAAGGTGGGGTGTGTGGTCCTTCTGTACACTGAGGTCTTCTGGTTGCCCTTCTGTATAGCTTTATGCAATTTTCTTGTTCAAGCCCTTTCTTTTAACCCTCCAGAACTAATTGTGAAAATATGTACACATTGTCCTCCTTCTAGGAAAAAGGCATTTTGTAGTCTCATCACAGCCAAAAAACTCTTTCAATTCAAAACCTACATCCAGCCAGGCAAGGACTCTTAAAGGCTGGTTTGTTTTATTCTTCGTTGGTCAAGTTCAGTCAGGAGACTTCTACAGAAGTGGCTCAGGCAGGATTCTGTGGTCTCTGCCAGAGGCTGATTTGACACCACCTGCAACAGAGAGCTCTGATTCCCCCTCATCTTCTGCATTGGACGTGTCCAAGTCCAGCGCGCTTTGCTTTGGTCCACAAGGTTTTTCCCCAAGCACAGCAGCCGCATCTCTCCTCCTACACAGACCTCATGTGCCGCCCACCACTCCATGGGATGCTGGCAGCTGCCCCTGGCCTACACCTCACCTGGGATTCTCTGGCTGGGGAATCCTCCATCTCTGCAGAGCTCCTCAGGGGCCTATGAGCTGCCTCTCCTTCGGAGTTTGTCTAAGAGCAACCAAGAGGTTAAAAACTGTTCATAGACGTGTGAAGAAGCAAACATCAAGGTGGGTAGGATAGCTGCAGAAGTTTTGTCCCCGAGAGGGGAAGGCTTGTTTGGAAGGGTTTAAGCCTTTCCTAAAATACTCAAGAGACTTCAAATATGACTTTCAAATCTTTATTATCATATACCTTTCAAAGGTTTTCCAGAAATATGTAAAAGTACTTTTTCTCAGTGGTGATTTCTTCTCTGCAAAATTATAACAATATCACAAATCATTTCAAGAGTCTGAAAGATTATTTTTGAAAGTAGAAAGTAAAGTTTTTCTTATGCTTATAACTTCAAAAGCAACAGTTTATACACCCAGAGAGACACAACTGCAACTAACACCAGGTAATAATGTGTACTCAAGACCATGTAAAATCAGAGTATAATGGAAATTCAAGTGGTAATCTTACTGCATCAATCAAATATTAGTGCTAGTGACCCTCTTTTCCCCAAAGGGCTTGACACTTCAGAATTGAAAAAGTAGAAGAAAAGATCACAGGGATAAATCTGGAAATATATTTAAACTGTGGGAGAATAGCAATTTAAATTATGATAATATGACCTATTAAAGCAAGAAATTAAAATTTCCCAATTGATTTTGTTAAAAGAAGCTCAATTCCACAAGGACTTGAAACACCAGTTATGTCTCAGTTTTGAAGAGGTGGAAAGAATATGGACATTTTTTTCCCCTGACTATTCTCTGGCTATTTACAGAAGTGAGGACTAACCTTCTCCGATTTCCAGACCCATAAAAATTTACAGCAGAGTGTCCCATTAAAGAAAACACAAACCTGCTCACAAGAGGCTTGCTTTACCTGTTTACTTTCACAGATCTGTCAGAAACAGTTTGTGGGAATTGAGGCTTTAAGGAGCAGCAGTCCAGCCCTGCTGAGGACAGACTCTGCTTCAATGCTGAAGCAGCTTGCTGTCAGCTCTTGGCATGCCCAAAGTGTCACCTGTGTTTGGATTTGTACTCACATTCAGGCACAGGTCCTGGTGAGCCCGTGGGCGGGTAGAGAAGCTCATCACCAGCAGATGTAATTAGCGGAATGCTTCACCCATATGAACAGCTTAATGGCAGGATAAGGCAGCATGGGTTGCAAGGAAACTTTTGCTATCTCAGGAAAGGACAAATGCAGTAAAAAAGAATGGACCTGCCTATACTATAGCAGGACTGAACTGAAGGTCCATGCTGCCAGACTTTCTCTAGACACTCATTCAAGTTCCCATAAATCAGTGTTTCTTTAGAGAGGGACGTCCAGCTGCCCTGTGCTTTGTGCTCTGCTCCTGACAGCTTGGCCCATCGTTGGTACCTCCTCTTTCCCTTCACCCTCTGCTGATGGATGGAGCAAGGACAGTGGAGCCAACAGCCTCAGGCAGCCTCTTAATCTCACCTGAGCAATTAGTTCTACTTCATATATGCAGATAAATATTTCATTCTCTCACTGGCACAAGGTAGCAGAGGCAAGAGGAAGGCAAGGGCCTGCCATGAGGGAATTGTGGGACTCAAGCCTTTCTTTCACCCGCTAATTCCACTCTCAGACACAGTGTCAGTTTGGCCCTTCTCCTCCCAAACTGCTAGTTGTTTCAGATGCTGTCTTCATGCGTTTTTGCACAAAGTCTAAGTTGTATTGACTTCTGAAATTCTAAAACTTCCATAATACTCACAAACCAGCATTTTTACATTCTGACCAGCAAAGTCGAATCTGCTGCAAGGACCAGGACAAGCAAAGTGATTTCATCACCATTCTCCATCACCATGTTCTCATCCCTGATATTCATCTTCCCTTTTTAGGATCACCTTATGCATTTATAGCAACACAGCACCACTGAAGACAGTGCATGTCATATTCTTCACTGAAGCAGGACATCATGCCAATTATTCTTTACCTCTTTTACAAATAACTGGTAGAAAGCAGGAGTTACAATTCTCCTATCTTCACTTTCACAGCTTCCTGAAACTTTTTGCTTATAGTTGGAATTTTAAATGTCGCATGATTATCTAAGCACTAGAAAACCAGAACTAGAAGGTTACATAGACATTATACAAGTAACAAATACATTAATGATTCAGACTAAGGAAAGTTGTTCAAAACTTGTCCTGTAACTGAATAAACACGTGTAGAAGGCATACCCTTGCTGGAAAAAGTGTTTATTTCCATAGCACTGGATATCAGCTGTGTCCTGTGTGCCCCCAAATTAAAGAAATGTATCCACTGACTAGAAATTACAAGAGTAGGTCTATGCTGCAGAAAAGAAAAGGGTTATGTAAAGAATTAGATCAGTATGACTCATCCTGAACATTGAGTTTGAAGAATGTTAATAGTAGTATTGAGTATAAAGCTGGCTGTTACAGTTAAGACTGCACTTGGAATTTCCATTATAAATCCTATTTTCAAGGGTTTATAACTTGGCTGTAGTATAAATTCAATCACAGCTGAAACTCAACATACAGAGTCTCATCACTGGAAGCAAAAGGATTTTTAGAGAAAAATCTTTCTGGTTGTTTGAGGTCAAGGGAAATAAAAAATACCAGTGGAATCATTAAGGGAGAGTTGACACTTTTTCTGCCCTCCAGTAAATTACAAATGACCTCTGTATTTAAACTCAGGATTTCACAGGTCATTAATTCAGAATGCAGAATGCTATATTTGTGTGTATGGAAATACAATTAATTAAAAACACTCGATCTGTTACCTTGAAATACCTACTAGGAGGCACATTCAGCAACCTTTTCATAGTTTCAGTATAAGTTTTGACATTCAGAGTACCAAATTTCAACATTGGCATTAACTGAAGAGCTTCCATCAATTTCTGAGCCACTAATGATACCACATATCAAGCGTGGAGCTGCCTCCAAGTACATTTGGCAAAGTCATCCTGTTGGCACCAGGATGGATCCCAGAGAGCCAGACAAACAATCCAGACTTCACAAGTCAGCTCAGGTACATTCATGTGTCAAACTCTGGCTGCACCAGAAGCTTCCTGTGACCCCCAATCTTTCTATTTAAGTTGATGTCAGGGTTTAACCCCCGCCAGGAACCAAGCCTCCCGCAGCCATTCACTTGCTTCCCCCACCAGCAGGATCAGGGAGATCAGGAGAGTAAAAGCAAGAAAACTCATGGGTTGAAATAAAGACAGTTTAAAAGAGAAAGCAGAAGCCATGCATGCAAAGCAAAACAAAACAAGGGATTAATTCACCATTCCCTGTGGGCAGGCAGTGTTCAGCCATCCTCAGAAGAGCAGGGACCCGTCACACACAATGGTTACCTGATGAGACAAAAGCCATCACTCCAAATGTTTCCCCCTTCCTCCTCCTTCCTCCCACGTTATGCACAGAGCATGATGTCACATGGTCTGGAATGTCCCTTTGGTCAGTTGGGGTCACCTGTCCTGGCTGTGTCCCCTCCCAGCCTCACAAGCACCCCCAGCCCCCTGCCCCAGCATGGCAGTACAAAAGCAGAAAAGGCCTTGGCCCTGTGTAAACCTGGCTCAGCAATAACAAAAACATCTCTGTGTTACCAGCCCTCTGCTCAGCACAAATCCAAAACACAGCCCTGTACCAGCCACTGTCAAGGAAATTAACACTTCCCCAGCCAAAACCAGCAGATTTGACAAGACCTGCTCAAGTGGATAAGCAGTAATTTAAACATGGTCAGTGCCTCCTAGATGTGAAACAGCAGAATACATCCCAAGGGGGTCTCTTGCTCAAGCCGCCACTTACCTGGACTCTTACTCCCTTCTCCGTCCCCTCATTTCACACAGCTCTTTAATAATAAGCATTTAAGCCATTTGCTAATAGTGTATTTTTCAGTTCCATAAGCACACACTTTCTCTACTTTAGTTGAGAAAAGACCACCACTTCCACCAACTTCTATAAAATACATCTTTCAACTAGTCTTTCACTGAGGTCTGTTTCTACCCACCTTATATGCAAGGAAAAGTGCAGGAATCCATTAAAAACCAAATATGTACCAGCTCAGGCCAACAGTGAAGGAAAAACTCTGCCCAAAGGAGTGCTATTAAATCAGAGAAGTCACTTGTGTATTTTTAAAAGCGGGATCATAGGAAGTAGCTGAGGCTTCAAGCATTTCTGAAAAGATGGGAGGCTTGGGAAGGACAGTGCTGGCAAAGCCAGAAGGGTGACACTGTGCTGCAGGATGTGGCACTGTGCAAGGAAGCCTGGGCCAGGTCTGGAAGAGGCTTCCCACCAGTCAGTGATCAGTGGGGCTCCCAAACAGCTCAGCAGCCCTGGCGTTTGGTCCTGTTTGCAATGCAAAGCACTTCCACGTGCCATTGTGGAAATTATCTACTTCCGTAAGAAAAGAAAAAAGGAAAGTGTTCACATCTGCATCGGGCTTGCCTTAGGTGAGCTACTTTCATTTCAGATCAAGCTGTTTAATCATTCCTTCTCGGATCTTGAGTGTCAGTAGCAGGGGTTTGGAGGGTTAATAACACTTTAATGGTGTACTGTGCAACCTAATTGGAAGCTTGTAAATGAGTATTTCTAAATGGAAGGAATTAATTGTATCTATGAAAATTTGATAGGGCTCTTGTCAGGTGTCCATCTAGATTGAAAGTATTTTCCCAAAGCTGCTGAGTTAATAAGTTTCTTAATTTCATTGAGGGAGATTTTGTTCCATTAACTTTCCTCACTCACGTATTTCTCAACTTGTCAAAACAATTCCACCTGAGTATCAGAACACCTCGATGCATCTCACACATAACTCCTACAAGTTCGGATCGCAGGCCCTTGAGACAAAACCTACAAATCTCTCCAACAGTGGTTCTGATCTTCACAACATGCTTTCTGCCTGTTTTTTTCCCCTTCAGGTGAAATATGCATTGGCTAAGGAGCAATGCCTACCATTGTCCAGAACCACAGGGGTCAGGTGGTAGAAATGGCTGCTTGGCCCCCTGCAGGGACAGTCCCAGGACCTGGAATGCTTGGCATTTGGTGGGCTCCATCACAGCTCTGCTTTCTGACTCTGTTTGGAATGATTTCATAACACTCAAAATATATTTGTTGTTGTTGTTTTTTTTCCCCCTATATTAAAACAGTGTTAAGGAATGTTCAGTGGATTCTACAACATATGACAGCATGGCAGAGCCAGTGCTTCACTTCACCTCCTATTTGGTAAGCAGTATTTCTGCCCATACATCATGAAGCAGCGCAATAAAGCAGAAGGGGTCCCATCCTGCAACATCAGAAGAGTCTATCTGAGAGAAACTTAATGATCCCTTTAAAAAACTGGTGATGAGGAAGACATATGAGGGGTAGTTTATGAGAAAATTGAGGAGCTCACTGCAAAACTTGTATTGCTGGCAATATAGTGAAGGACTGCAGTACTCTCTCCTTGCATTTGAGATAATAAATATAGACAAGCAGAAAATATTTTTCCTCAGTGTCTGTGCCAGTAAACAATACTGGTTTAGGCATTTGCTGTCCCCTCAAAACACAGGATCTGGGACCTTTGCAGCTTTTCTAAAATTTAAGAATGGTATGTCAAGGTCAACTGTACAGCACAACATTGACTTCAGAGCAAGGCAAAGAGGAGAGGGGAAAACACTGCTGCCAAGGACAAGCAAGGGCTTAAGAGCTGCAGGGACCAGGTTCAAAAAACAGCCCAGAGACCTGTTTACATCAGCTGGACCAAACTGTGATTTCAACATTCAAGAGACAACACTGACGGCTGCTCTGGGGCTGAGGAGGTGGAAGAGTCTCCAGGATGAATGGAGAACAGGTTTTAGCCCAAAGTCGAAGCACTCTGCAGTTGGAAAAATGTGTGTGAAATCCAGGGTTTAGGAATATAAACCCAATATCCTGACTCTTGACCAAGGACCATCACCAGCAGCAACACTAGCACTGCCAGATGCAGGAAGAAAGGATTCAGTTTAGGCCCCTACTTCTCTAGAAATACCTTCCTAAAGCCAAAGGAGAGGGACAAAGGAGAGATTGTGTGTCTTTTTACTCTGAAGGGAAATACAGATAATAGTGACCAGTGAATAAAATGTACAAGTAAGACTTTGCAAAGTGACAGCAAAGTTAAGTCACTGGTCATCAGTGAGTAAAACATATTCATGATCAAAACTGGGGTGAACTATTTCTGCTTATTTAGGATCACAGCCCATTATTTCTATAAGGTAATTTTTATAAGGTAATCAAGGCCTGGCAAATGCCTCATACACAGCAGTTTTGACTCATGTAATATCCCTCAAATAATACACAAGATATTATAAACAGAGAAGATAATTTGCTGAACAATCGTGTCCCCATGTCACAGAGATTCAAGTGACAGAGCAGAGAAGGACATCAGAGACAGTCAAATGGACAGAAGTGTGTTTATGGGTGTTTAGGAACAAAACTGCCTTGTTTGCTTCAAACTTAAAACTGGCACAAGCCCACTGCTGGGACTGGACTTCCTCCATCTTAAAACAGAAGGGGAAATCTACAGGAAGTAAACGCATGCACTGAGCCACAAGAACAGATGAGCATTGGGAATCTCCTAATCATTTTCCAGACTAGGAAAGGTACAGCTCAGCAAAAAAGTAAGCATCAAAAGTAGCTCCAGCTTGGCACAGAGCCAAGAGTACCACAGCCTGCAGTGGATAAAGCTGGGGAGCCACATGGAGGAGTCATGGCCAGTGCAAGAGCTGGTTTGCAACCTGTTGGGCCAGGGACATCCAGAGGTGCTGAGCTGGTAGACAGAAAACAGAGAAATGTCTTTACTCAGGTAGAGGAACACTTCTACACCAAAGCATTTAAAAGGGGGGCCTTGCATATCCTCCTTAGAACATTTGGCTTGGTACCATGTGTGGTCACTTCCTTGCTGCTCCTCCTCTGGTCATGGAGCTGCTTGGTGACAAAGCAGGTTCCCAGTCCTCAGTGGGGTGAAAGAGTGTCATTTTCTGAACTGAGCCACACACATGATCCTTTTCAAATTAGTTATGGTGGCAACACACGTGGAGTACAGTGTACAGTGCTAATCAACATAAACAACCCTGTCAAAATAAAAGAAAGAACAATTTACTGAGTTCTCAACTTATTTTTTAAAGAAATCAGGAAATTGCTTCTCTTTAAGTATTCTGGTGGGTTGCCCCCACCATCTTTCCTGCCCTTCATGAATGCATGTGCCTTAATGATACACTGGATAAGTGCCTTAATACAGAAACAGGACATTTCCCCCATAATATTTAATTGCATAAGGGTATTTTAAACAGAAAACATCACTATCCTTTTTCTATCTGTGAAACTATTCCAAACAAGGGGAAGTAAAATTTAATTAAGCCTAATTCAGATCTATTCCCTATCTCCCAGTGGAAAGCCTTATCTACAAGGATCCAGTTGCCAGGCTTGCTGAGAGGGGCATATTCAGGGTGGCTCATGTCAAGCAGACATTGCATTAATGTATAAATTGTTCATATAGCCAAAATCCAAATCTTTCAAGTGAAAACACAAGTGTCACTGGCATTCACTTGTGTGTTCTCTCATACCATGATTTTTTCATGCACAGGACAAAAATCTCTCATGGATGAGGAAGATAAATAGACTGAATTTCATCAGGCAAGGATAAGTTTGGCCTTGGTCCTCTGCAGAACAGAAAGAGCATCTCTCTCATCCAACATACTGGGTTGTAAAATAAAGTAAAAAATTGATCTCTTCTCCTTTTATTTTTGCAGCACTAGCCTTCAGGAAAAGCTATCAACTGTAAATCCAGACTGATAAATGTGCTTCCCTTAGCTCTGAGAAAAGATCTAAGCCCCAGAGAAGGCAACAATTTAAAACACGTCCCCATCTGAAGGGACCTTTGTTAAGTGACAAAGCTACTGCCTGTTCAGCATGGTGCCTCCTGCTCCTGCCCATCCATGCTTCAATCTTCCCCTGTGCCTTGCAGAGAGACAGGACTCTGACCTGGGGCTCTGGAATGAACTGCCAAGGCATAGTGAGTAAAACCACAAAACACACAAAAACATCATGGCACACAAGTCCTTTTTTGGACAGTGATTCTTGCCTTAAGGGTCACACACACCACACCTCAGAGCATCAGCCCCATGAGACCTGGGCGGATCAGCCCAGCACCAAGGGTCTGGGGCACAGGACACCTCTCTGACCAGCCAACCTGCAGGTCTGCAGGGCACAGCTGGGCTCCTACACTTTGTGATTTGTCCCCTTGGGCTTTAGCTTCTACACAGTGTGGCACTGACTCTTCAGTCAAGGCCTCTTCTACAAACAGATCAGCATTCCAGTCACAATACCAGGAAGTGACAATGAAGAAAATTCTTAATAATCTCTCCTTAGTCACATGCCTTCTCAAAACTCATTGCCTTCTGCATCACCTCAAGATCTTAAGCCTATAAAAGTGTAACAGAACCACAGAGCCTTACCTACTTCTCAGTATAAAACTTGTCTTTTTTTGTCTTCTTTCTACAATGTGTAATGCCCTCACTCCTCTTCACATGTCTCGATTAGAGTATAAGGTCTCTAGTACAGGGAATAGCTATTGTTTGTTTGTTTGCACTCTGAAGGGACTAGCACATTTTTGTTTCTTTATAAATAAATAACAGACAATGAACTTCACCTCACATATCCTAGCTTTGATAAAATTCCAGCTAACTTTATAAAGGCACTCTACAGAGTAAGCATTACAGAATCTGGACCAAAACAGTAGTGAAAGTTCCAGTTTGATTAATGAATTTAAGCTGAGTTTGTTCAAATTTATTCATTCAATTTGTGGTAAAAATCCTTAATTATTATTGTCTGTAGATTACTCTAGCATCCCCTTTCTTTCTATCCTTGGACATTCCACAATAATCAATCACATTAAAAACATGCTAACTGGTTATTTCTAAGGCAGTACAAAAAGTTGCTCTCACTGAAAAGCTAGGTTTATATAGAAATCATGAACAATCGTATTTATAGAAACAAAGCTTTGATCAATATTGAATGCAAAAACTGTGAATACATTTTGTACCTTGTGGGAATTCCTAAAGGTCTGAAGGGAAAAAAATCAGCAGATAGCCTCCTATGGGAGGCTTGTAGATTAAAGAGAGAACTTCAGTGGGCACAATACTGATTAGACAGATTTTAAATTCATTTCACATAGCATCATTCTAACATTTAAGTGTTTATTTAGGATCTAACTGGGACAAAATGCACTCTTACATTGACTGTGAATCTCCCAGCTTCTTTAGGTTTATTTTGCTGTCTGTCCACTAAAGACCTCTGTCTCTGAGAGATTCCATCATGTGTTTGTTCACTTGCATTTAGAGGTGATCTCTGCTATCTCTTCATCCTGCCTGATCTACTCTATTCAATTCAGCTGCAGCTGAGTGTCTACAGCTGAGCCTACTGCAGACCTCATTCAAGAGCTGCAGATGTTCTCTAGATCTTCCTGGGATACGCTGTCTGCACTGCCAGGAAATTCAGTAAAATAGGACTCAAACTGGACAACAAAATTGACCCTGCCCTGGCACAGCAGCCTCTGTCAATCCTGTACAAAGCTCTGCCCTGGAGCAGCACTGATTCAACCTTGTCCAAAGAACACAATATACTTGCATAATAATATAACCTAACACAGTAATATAACCCAGCCAAGTACAAACAACATAATGGAGCTAGTTGAAAAATTTGTTTGGTATTTTATGGCATTTTTTACCCATTTTATTTGTTCAGCCTGCCAGAAGCTATAGGCAGCCTAAAGCCATTAGAACAAGATGTTCAGGACACAAAGTATAAGGCAGGAGAACAAGAGCAATTTATTCCATATCTAAACCAGGACAAACAATTCAATGTAACACAGAGGAATAAGGAGAGACACATTTATAAGCAACCTGGGGTTCTCCTTTGCAAAGCCCTTTCTGCATTTACTTTGCCTGCTACCAGCATGCCACCCTTCCTGAGGGGCAGGCAGGCTTGTCCTGCCACCTGAGTGCTCGGAGTGTGGAGCATCATCGTCAAGAGAGAGCTGGGGACCATCCCCCTTTGCATTCCCACTTCACTTACCAGGCAGTCTCCCTGCGGCACCGGAGGCACAGGGGACACTGGAGCAGAGATCATGGTCCCTGCAGCCACAGCAGGAATGCCTGTGGGAGGCAGGAGAAGGCTTGCCTGTATCCTCCTGTGAAGACTGAGGGATCTGATGAAGGCAATCACAGCAGCACATCTGATTGCACTAAAAGGGTGGAGCAGGAGAAATTGGAGTTGAGTTTATCTTGCATCCCCTGCTCACCACTTCAGGATAAGACCCTGAGATTCACTTTGCTACTCTGTCTGAGCAGCACTTCTGACTTATCCAGAGGATTTGCCAACCCACAAAACACCAGACAGGAGAAGCACAGTGGGACCTGGAAAGCAGAAAGGTGGGGTATAAAAACCAACTGCTCAGAGGACTAGTCTGTCACTCCTAATTCCTCAACCATTTTTAAGTCTTGGCGTGACACTGGAACGTACCCAAAGCTGCTCAGGTTACAATTGCCTTCATTCTCTTTCATAGTATTTTAATTAAATGCAGGTGTATTAAAGGAAAAGGGAGTTTGACGTGGTTTTCAAAGGGCCCCTAATCTCACAGGAGTTATTGAAATTGAAAGGATATTTTGAGTCACCTTTCCTTGTTTGATTGCCTAATCAGACAGATGCTTTCATTGTCTCATTTGTGCCAACATTGAGATTGAACTTAAGATTCACATCTCATAACTCCTAATTTTATCACATTAGGGGTCAAACAAGCTACAGCAGCCCAGACCCTTTCCAAATCATAGCCCTCAGGACTCCTTTATGAAGTGGGTTAAAAAAGACCTTTGATACTCTCCTAATAGATGGCCTTCATTATTTACAGATTTCAGAATGACAAAAAAGATTCACTGCAGAGCTAAAGCAAGCTGACAGGCTACATTTGAGGCACATTAATAGATAAGGAGACATTGCAGTACAATAGACTTTAAATGTTTCTGCAGCTCTACTCTTCAACATACCTTTTAGCACATGGAGAATTTACCGCCCTCCTCTGCTGGAATTTGGATCATAAGGAGGGTGTCTTCTGGGGCAATTCCTTTTCCCAGACTTGGTCTATTGTTGAGGTGTTTTAAAATGATTGAGAAGGGGAAAACAGGAATTTAGTGAAAATTTATTTTCTTCTGATAGCTAACAAGGCAAGAACAAAGGGGCCCTTGCAGAACTATTTTCTATTGAAACCCAGAGTGTGTCACATCCAGTCACAACCCACTGCTCTTTTGATATGACACAATATGCTATCGAATGACCGAGAGCAAATACTGGACCACAGGTCAGAGGACATTTTTCCTACTTTTTCCATCAGGAGTAAAGTAAGCAAGGAAGCCACTCACTGATTCCATGCTACCAAGGGTTACCTATTTCTCTGGTCATTAGCTATAATTAACTGTGCAGTTAATGCAGTTTGCTGTTTTATGCTTCCTGGCAGGCTAATGTCATTTTATCTGGAGCAGAGGATGCAAAGTGGGGAAATTAACTGCAGGGCCTTTTGTCAAACAATTGTCATTTCTTCCACATGCACCGTCTTTGGGATACAGTAAATCCAGTTAAATGAACAGGCAACAGGTTTTCTCTCAATGTAAACCAGAGAACAAATGTAACCAATGCCATCTCTTCTGGTGCTTATGCACCAAAATTGGAGTTGGTAACCAAAAGCTGAAGAGGGATCTTTACTTCATTAGCACCCGGAAACCTCAGCCAAAGTGCATGTGCCTCATGTGAGGCTCACCAAACAAATAAACAAACCTCAGTCTTCAAGCATGCACGACTTAGACAGCCTGGACAGGGAACAGAAGGTAAACTGGGACCAGAAAGTGGATGGCAAATACTTTCTATTTAGTTGTACCTCCATCAGACTCTCTGATTGGTCCTGTTGTATTGATTTCTTGCTCATTAAACATGAAGGATATAATTTTCAAACATTTCCCTTTATCTAAGGTTTCCAAGTCCCATTTATAAATGGGATTTTTGAGATACTTGTGGCAGACAGCTGTTTGCCCAGGTCACTGAGATGCTTTGAACATTTTTACCCAGACACTTACTTAACCCAAGAGGTGCCACACGGACATTGCATCCTTCCTCTACTTCACCCTACCACTGGCCCTCAGATTTTGATCAGAGAAGACCAGGCTCAGGTGCAGAGCACCACAAGTACCACCAGAGTAGTCCAGCTCAGATGCTACTAACCACAGAGGAGAGCATTCAAACCCTACCTGAGGCCACAAGGATTGGTGGTAACCTGGGGTGTGGAGGTCTGCAGCAAACCAGAAGTGATGCTCAGACAGCTCAGATTCTTGCTGACCTTCCCTTGGCTTACTGGAGCAGGGCTGCTCTCACCTGGGGAGAACGCTTCTCAGACAATACCTCCTCTGAAACAGTCTTTGGCACTATTTTTCCTGGACACCTGATTACTCCTGTTTACCCACCAGCACAGTAAGGAGCTGTGTTAAGCCCCATTGCCTGTCGCATTTCTTAGTGCAATATGCTCATGGCCTTGCACTCTTCTACTCTTTTAATGCCCAAAAGATATCAGGGCAGAGCACCAACACAAAACAAAAAGATCCTAGTAGGGCAAACAAAAGACACAAGCTGAATATCCCTGGAGTCCTTTTCCCTGCTTCTGTAGGAGAAACCAAGCAAACTCTTCCTCATCCATCCTCTTTGTGCCATTACGCAGGCAGCCTGGCTCACCAGAACGGGTCACATTTACACCTTTGCAGTCATGCTCTAAAAATTTGGGCACCACTGTGTCCGAAAAGTGGGGAAAGAAACCTGTTAGGTCCTTGTGCATGAAGGCAGCTATAGGATGAAATGGTTAAGTGAACTACAGCCACCCCGTGGAGCATCAGTGATAATCAGGAGGGGGTCAACTCCTGTCAGCTCTGCTCTGAAGTTGCACAGTGGTCATTACTGTCGCAGGCAGATGCAGTGGGAACAAGGGGATAAAAGTACACATAACCTCCATTTCCCATGCTCCCCATGGCTCAGTAATCATCAGAGAGCTGCCCTGCACTGCGCTTTGCAGGAATCAAAAGAGCTATCTCATTCTTGACCTATGTGCCACAGCTTGGCTCTTGCATACATCATGGCGTTATCTGTCTCCTTGTAAAAGGACAGAGATAACATCCTCCTCCAGCTCATCAGCACCAGTGTGTCCCCAGATAAATTAACTACAGCAGCCACTTTTGGTTTTCTCAAACAAATTAAGATTTTGTTCTTAAACTAGGCTAAAGGAAGAACATGAACAACATAGGGACAAAGAGATTATGGACTTCATTCTCAGGCTGCTTATTGCTGCTCTGCTCCAATGTCATTTCAAAGGATTTTCTCTCAATTTCCAACAACATGACAGTGATCAGAATCTCAATGTGTCCCAGTTCTCCTCCTGGAGAAGGTCAATGAGTTTCTGTCCTAACCTCTGCTACATAAGAAAGAAGATGATGTTTCACTCCTGTGATGATAAATCGTTCCTATAGAGTCATTCAGGGTTTGATCCTTAGAGTCAGAGCTGGCATTAGTTTCCTCAGATACAGAGCATGACCCTCACCCTTAATTGTGCAAACATGAGACCTCTGTTTAGTAGAGACGATGCAGTGATTAAATATCTGAAATTCGCTTCTAAATAAGGCTGCCTAAAGCTTAAAAATTGCCATGCCTTCCTGTTAGTTCAATAGCATATGGAAATGCTCCTGGGTTAAATGGAGTGGTTTGCGTCACTAGGAAGTAGATAAGTGAAATATTTATGGCGATGTTATCCTGGAGAGCTGAGGTCACTGCTCACTGCACTGTCCTGTTGCTGTGAGGTGTTTTTCACCTCTCTATGCATATGCTTTTGCCTGCTGCCTTTCCTTGAACAGTGAGGCTGGACAATTCTCCATCCTTGGAGATGTCTGAAACTCAACTGGACTGAGCAACCTAACCTAACTGAAACTATTTCAAGAAGGGGATAGGACTGGATGATCTCCAGAGGCCCCTTTTAAATTTTTTTGTGATTTATTCACAAGCATGTGGGACAAGAGTTGCCAATTCTTTAATTTGTCAACACTCGGCTAACTGGTCATTTATTGACCCCAAAGTCAGGTAGTTTTCTTCCCCTGACTCAATGTCATGGGTGTAAGAACAAAAAGGTAAATCAAAGAGCTTTTTCAGGGAAGACGCACTGCACAGTACATGAAGCAAACAATATGTATCAGTACTACTGAAATTAGAAACAATAGGGCTCATAGAAGAAAGAAAATTATGGATTATGAAAATGGAATTCCATCTGCCAAATCCAATCATTTTGTTGGACACTTTACCTGCAGCACTAGACACTGTTCCCAGTTTTGCCAAAAGGCAAAACTTCACCTGAGCCAGATTACTGGGTCAGCACTGTGAAAAGTACCATGAGTCAATCAGTAAAAGGCAACCTTCCTCCAGGTGAATGCTGAGCTACAAATGATGCAATGCTACAAGTCCTGCATCGTTGTTTCCACCTTTGCAGAGCTGTCCTGTGTGTCCTTGTACTCAGATTGATTCACCTCAGCTAACTTCAGATATCTAAATTTAGTCACCTGTTTGTCCAGCCTCTACCTGTACCAAATGGAAAGTGAAACACCTTCAGATTCCTACTTCAGTTTGGCTGAAGCTTCCCACTGATGGTGACTACCTCTCACCCTTCACCTCCTTATTTCTGCATGGAAGGTGTGTGCTGGCCCTGCCCATTGTGTTTGCAGCCCCCTGTAGTGGTCACTTCTTGTCCAGTCTCTGTCTGGCACACAAAGGAGCGTTTGGACACAGCAGGCACACAGCACTGTCATGACTACGAGCAGTGACCAGACCCACAGCACTGTCAGCTCTGTCAACCAACAGCACAAACCCCCAGGAGAAACACCAGGAGACCCAGCGAAGTGAGGAGGCACGCATCCAGCATCCCACAGCTTCTGGGTCTGTGCACTTATGCTGTAGAAGTGAGAGCTAGCTAAAGCTTTACTGGCAAAAGGACTGGTCTAATTCTATTTTATGTTCAATTACTTTGCTGTTAAAAAAAAAAGAAAAGAAAAGAAAAAAAAAAAGAAAATGCTGGAGTAGAAGACATTTTGGTGTTCAGCCTGAAATGGTGCTTTATCATAAATTCCCTGCACAGTACCAGAAATGTGTGATCTGCACTTTGAATAAATATTTAACACCTAAAATGGAGACTCCAACTTTGATCAGGAACCACACTTGGGAATAAATTGTCATTGCTTTTAAATTGCTGCAGTTTAGCTATAGCAGGTTATATACAGCAGTTATATAAAGCTATATACAAGGAACAGTTTCTATGCCACCACACCAGGAGCAGAGTATGAGTTATACAACACTTAAACTGAGACACTCCATCCAAGGGAAACCATATTGCTCACTCTGGGATTTCATACTGGACATTTATACCCTGGGTAAGAAAATGGAAATACATATTGTCATGGAAATACATATTTTTATTCTTATATTTTTATTCAAACAGTACCTAAAAATGTGCAAAGTATTTTGAAAGCCAAATTAGAATCTAATTGCCTTAACTGTTCTGTTTCTCTGAAAAAACCCAAACATATCCATGATATTATGGGGTTTCAAATGTTCTAATTAATCCACTGCTTTTATTTGAGGATATGACAAAGTAGCCATAGTGTCTGTTATTTAAAGAGCACTGCAGCTGGTAATGAATACCAACATCATGGTCACTGATGTCTAAGTCCTTTCATGACAGTAACTCCCAAAAAAAGCCACTTTCAAACTCTCTTACCCATGTCTGAAAATAACCAATGGGAGGGAGAAAACAAAACAACTGTGATGTTGCATCAAAACAACAGTGTTCTGCATCACAAAACTCCTACGGGTATTGGCAGTCCTACCTCCTAACCTGCCCCAGCATCTTTTCTCCTGGAAAACTTCAAGGAAGAGAGAAAGAAATTAGTAAATATACTTCCCTCTCTCCTAACAGAAAACAGGCACTAACTGAGGGCACAGTGCTAGTTGATGCCTAGGAGCTCTGGAGTGACACAAATCCCTCAAGAGATTTCCAAGGAGGGAGATGGAGGCATGATTTAGTCACACCTGCCCCCATTCCAGGGACAGAGCCCCACAGCACCCAAGGCCACCTCGCTGGGACTGGCTGGGGGACCCCGCTCACGTCCAGGTTCTCCTCTGGCAGAGGCTTCCTGTGAGTCCCATCAGCCAAGGAGGATGGAGCCATTTGGGAATGCCACTGGTACCATATTCCAGCTCAGGAACTACAGGCATAAGAGGAGCCCCAGGTCTCAGAGGACTTTGGAAAGTAGTGAGAGCTGAGGCTGAGAAGCTGAAAAACTTTTCATCTCCAGGCTGGAAAGGAAGAAACCCCAGAGGTTACCCACACCAGGAACTTGTCAAAGCTGGATGGCTGTCTATGCTCATGGTAACATGGGAAGCCACAGGGAAAGGAATGATAGTATCAGCTTCATGAAGACCTACCAAAAGAGAGCATTGCCAGGAAAAAAACATAAATTCAGTTTCACAAACAAATTGCTTGCCCAGACAAACAGAACCAAAATCTTTTCTTAACGGCTTTTTGCTGTTGGACAGAAACAGAAAATCTTTCTGTAAATATTGAGGAGATTCTCTCTCCTCTTGCAGCTGCTCAATTGTCAAGGTGATGAGATTATATGCGAGAAGGAGAAGAGGTTAAGTATTAGCAACAACTAAGGAGCAATGTCTCAGAAGGATGCTGCAGCTACCTGTCAGAGTATGGGACTGATGCCAGCAGTTGGCGATGTCCTGTGCAAGACAGTTCTGCTCTTTCATGCTCCCTCTCCAACAGTAACTCCTGGAGGCACAACCAGAATTTATCAAAATCAAGAGGACTACAGCAGAAGCAACCTTGAAATGAAGATAAGCTCAGCTCCTAGGAAGGTAACCAAGTTTGCAGGAGTCAGCAAACACTTCCTTTGGTGCCTGCTAAGCACCAAGGTGTGACTTTATTAGAGCAGTAAGAGATGCAGATCATCACCCTGGGAGCCTGGAATTACCTGCTGCAGGTAAGCTGACTGGAAACTGAGACACTCATCCAGTGTCAGAGACACTTGCAAGTACTGCAGTCTGCTCCGAGGGCGGCTTGCCCACAGCAAGGCACGACGGTACAAAATGGAAGGAAGGAATCCCAGCAAAGCTGGTGTGGTGCACAGCACAAGGGTGTCCCAGGGAGTAGAGGAATCATGGGCAATGGCCAGGATGCTGTGGGCAGGCGCTGGCAGCTGGGCAGAGGCAGCTGCTGCACAGGCAGAGCTCCAGCGACTGCAGACACTGACAGAGCTCTGCAGAGCATAAAGCTCGTCCGAAGGCAGGTGGAGAGAAATGAGAACAGGAATCAATTACAGAAAAACAGATAGAGCTCATACCTGCCACAAATGGAAGAAAATTGGAAAACAGTCACAGCCTTCAATAGTAATAAAAAGGAAATGGTTTGGTCTCTGGATGAGAGGCTGAGAGCAGACCTTGCAGAAGCACACAAGGATAAGACAGGGCTGCTTGACTTTGCTCTTTGCAGGAGAAAGTACATGCTGGGGGAAAAGCTCACCTGCAATTTTCAATGAAATCCTTTAACCTTGTCATCAAGAACACTTCCCCTCTAGAGAAATCAAATAAATGCTCCAACATAATAAACTGAAAATGCGGGGAATTCTTTGCCAGAGTCATCCAAAGCACTGAAGGAAATGTGGAAAGATAATTCTTCATATAGCAAATTGGGAGGCAGATAAAAATATCAGACAGCACAAAATTAGTGTTTGGATCCATCTGATGAGATACAGATGTCTACACCTGAGCTAATCATCCCAGGTGCTCTGTGTATTCACTGGTGAGTTTTCATGGCAACAGGTTCCTCCTGTCATTCCCTCTTTCCCTCCCCTGTGAGCAGTGCAAAGCATATGCATAGAGGAGATTACATATATGAGTTAGGGGAAAAAAAAATGTTTTATTTTATAAAGTGAGAAACATGTTCATATCAGAGAAGCTGCACTGTAAGATACCATGAGTGGAAGAGTTTATGTTTCCTGATTCACTTGTACTTCTTTGTGGGACTTTAATAAACCCTTCTGCAGAGTTTCCAGACAAGGCTGCACATGCACACACACGTGTCTGTGCTGGTTAGAGGGTGATTGACGCTGAATAATTAAAGTGCTGCAGCCTCTCTCCAGATACTTCACTGGCTGATAGATAGACAGAGAGGCGTGTGTACATGACAGAGCACAAAGGGATTACACACATCTAGGTCTTCACTCTTTCTGGTCTCAGCTTCTTGGCAGTTTCCTCAAGTAGTCTTTGTCTGTAGCCAAGTTTTAATCACTGTTAAGTCACACCATATGACTTGTGCTTTGGAGCACTTTGTCAACATCAAAAATAAATATTATTCCCCCAAGGAATCCAGCTGGCCTCTAATTAGCTTTCAGAATATATCAATTAAAGTATAATGTGCTGTCCAGTGATGAAAGCCTCTGTCTTCCCAGCTTCTGGAAGATCAATACAACTGTATTATATGAAATATCCACCAATTTATTTTCATGGCAAATTAATCAATATGGCAATTTTAATGGGATCAGTCATCAAATAAATATTATCAGTCCTGAAGAAGCCCCAAAACTGAACATCAGTTGTATACATTCAAGTAATATTTTTCTTTCTGGTGCTTATTATTGAAGAAAAAATGCATTTGTCTTAGCAGCAGCAAAAGCAGTAATGTAGATAATCACTGTCCTGAGCTTCAATCTATACAATACACGGCAAAGCTGTCTATTTTGCTGAGAAGCTCTCTTCCAATGCTACTTTGCTGCTAGAGATCTGTTTGTAATACCAGGGGAAAAAAGGAAAACGACAAAAGTTTGCATCTGCCCACAATCCCTTTGCATCTGCCCCACTTCCCTCCAGAAGTAACTATACTTCTGATAAGAGAGTGGCTATTAAAGTTCACTTCTTTAGAATTCCATGTACTTCATGGCCATCTGAGCAGCATCTGAAACTCCTTGAAGCCAGGTTTGCTGCATTTGCACTTCATTTTGAGGCTCACCTGGGTCTGTTCCGGGTGCCTGTTCCTGTCATAGCAGGCATGAGCTCAGCACAGAAGAGCCTTGCTCTCAGAGTGACACCGTCCAGGATGTGCAGTTAGGGATCAGCCAATAGGTTGTTGCCCCATAAAAATATCTCACAGAAATGTTTCCACTACTAAAGAAAAATCCTGGAAAAATCTCTTATCAGCCCCAAAAATGGATCACGAGTCAGCTCAGCTAAACTGAGTCAAAACACTACAGCAGCGAGTTGGCTGTGTCAGGGCCTGTTATCACCTGCTATGAAGTACTTGTCAAACCAAAAGAAAAGCTGAGACAACAGCAGATTTCTCATATTTCTGGTAAGAACACATTTGCATTACTGCTAGCTATGAAGGATCATTAGTGTGAAGTGTTTGAATACATGCTGAGAAACAGCAGCAAGTGCACAGGCAGCGCAGTAACTTCACAGATCCTGGGAATCAGAGGGCTTCAGAGTGTGCAAATCCCAGCATCCACTACAGGCATCCCTTTCCCCATCTCTCCCTGCTCCCTGGTCATCTGTTCTCCTGCCAGTCTGTTTTGATTTCAGTCCCTTCATCTCCTGCATGGAAGACTCCAGGTTTTTCATCATGTTTCACATTAATATATTGAGCAGAAAAACCCATGTCTGGCCTAAACTGACGCAGCTCCATTTGGGGTGATGATGGTAGGCATCGGCTACACTTCTGGATGGAGAAGAAACAACACAGAAGTCTCCTGGCCCAGGCAAATGGGGTTTATTCCTTTGTCAATCTTATCAAATGCACTGCTTTGCAGCCTATTCCTCAAAGGTTGGAAATACCCCTCTGGGGACATGGCCACCAGTGCCACCTGCCCTGCAACTTTCATCTAGGTGGAGAATGAGCCCAGAAACAGCCTGACTGGATTCACGTCTTCTGTTTGGCAGAGCCTCTCTTATGTTTAATAGATAAAAATTAAGACCAGCAGCAGAATGGGGATTAGGATGGGTTTTTCACATGTGAGCTCAGGTTTTTCAAAGGCAAAAACAGTTCCTTGTCTCATTCCAAGAGTTTCTGCATCCTTGTCTTGCCAGGCACCAGCTTCAATGATAAACCTGCTGTTTGCTCCAGGAGAGAAAGAAAAATTAACTTGGCGTGAGCTCAGGGTCTATGTTCAACTCTAATGTAGCTACTGCCTACAGTAGCTTCAGAGCAAGGTCCTGCTATGAATATTTTCAGACCATGAGCTAATCTGCTTCATAAACAAGGAAACTTTCTGTTTTCTCTCCTGAATATAAGGCACCGTTGAATAGCTTCTCGTTTTTAACATTACAATGAGTTATAACCCCTTTGTGACTCCATGTAATTACTTTTGTAGTTGAATTGCACATGTATCAAGTGTAAGTTCCTGAAAGAGCAACAAATACAGAAACTGTTCCTAAACAAAAGGTACAGGCTGGTAAATTTGACCAGTCGACTTCATGGTTGCATTTCCAAGGGTACAATTACAGTCAACATGTGCCAGAAAACAGCCAAGTACTTTTCCCTCACTTAAAAACCATTTCCCACCAAATTCTTTTCCACCAATTCACCAAATACTTTTCACCAAAGTAATTTCAGAAAATTACTTTGACAGGTCACCAATAAGTGATGAGAAAGGAATCAATGGTGTCCCTATTGATTTACAGGTTATTTTGGTCACTGGCCATATATTGCTGAATTCTTGCAAGGCATTGAGAAACTTCAAAGCATTTCAGCACACAGCTTGACCTGAGCACACTCACCTCCTAATTCATTTTCCACAGCAAACAGTTTCCTTCCCAACAGCCCTCAAACAGCCTAGCACAACCTGGCTGATGCTGCTGCTCAGATCAATATATTAAACTGAGAAGTGTTATTCAAGCAGAATTTGGTTTATAAAATAAAATTCTTGTAATGAAAGCTGAAATCCTGCTCCCTCCTCCATCTGGGCATTCCCACCATTGCTGATACAACTGAACCCTTGCCAAGAAAACAAAATCAGTTCCCCAAAGCTGCCCCCTAGACAGCCTCACTGGCTGTTTCTTCACTAAAATGTTTTGGCTAAATATAGATCCTCGAAGGCAGCTCAAACCAGTAAGTGCTGCTCCTTGTGAGCACAGGTGACAGGTCACAAGCTGGGAGATCATTTCTATGGAGTTGGGGTCAAAAATTAGGTCTTTTTTTCAGCAACATCAGCCCTGAGGCCACCTCTGCTCTTAACAAATCAGCAGGAATTTTATCACCGACCTTGAGGCACAGAAAGTACTGAACATTCCAGAAGCAACCCAGTCCCTTTCAGATGCTCCAAGCAGTAGTTAAAGCACTATTTAAATACACAGAGAGCTCCTCCTTCATCCTGCAGTTTCAAACAAGGGTAGTAGGCTGATGCCAGCACTTCTCCAGGCATGATATGCCCAAGAGGGAATTACCAGCAGACTCTCCCAAGGCAACAGACCTGATGTCTTCTTTTGGAACAAAAGCCAGAGGCACCTGCAGGCTGTGCACCTAAAAGACCACTGCACAAAGACCCATGTTCTCTTCCCAGCTCTGTTGCTAGCTCAGCATTCACTTGGGGACAACACCCTGACCATATGATCCTTAAAATCCTCAGCAGAGACTGTGCACTTTCATTAGCCACAGCTGATTCCCAGATTGGCAAATAGCAGCTCAAACACCTATTTTTAATTGAAATTATGTGGCAACTCTTTTCTTAATGATGTGGCAACTCAATTAAACATATTTCATAAAGTGAAAACTCTCTTCTTTCTCCAAGTGAGTCACTTCTCATTTCCATTCTGTAATCTTTCCTACACAACATACATAATGTACATGATGTACATAACATCAACCTCTTAAGAATGCAGATCATTTTCTTGAGTGTCAGCATCCATGTAGGGCCACCACTTGTCCGAGAGCACCTGTTGCACCAGGGATACACTGTGGAGATGCAAAATAAAACCAGGAAGTTCTCTTAACAGTTCTCACAGTGGACCAGAGATCACCCAAGGACAGCGGTCCTGCTGGAGGGGACACTGTGTTAAGGAGCACATCTGCTCATTAGCTGCTGCTTCACTGGGTCTTACACACTTTCCAGATGACATATGATGGGCAAGTGAGAGCTGGCAGTGAAGAGGTGACACGTTTCTCACTTCAAGCACACATGAACCATGATGAGCCTGCAAAGTTTTATGTTGTTATAAATTGAACACACAGATAACCAAAGCCACTCTCCACAGACAGCCAATTAACCCTTTGCAGACAGACCACGAGCTGCCTGGAGACTGATTCTGTCACTGAAGAGGACTAAGCAAGGACTGTCACTGAGCAAGGACTAAGGTGGGGGAAGATTTGCCTCTGGTGAAAGGAGAATTCATGACCCTGACCTGGGAGGCAGCAACCCCACATTTCAGAAAAGGTCATCCTTGCACAGGCACACAAATACAGGAGCACTGCAGAGGTTTGCAGCATCAGCCTCTGCCCTGCACAGCTCCAGTCATCCTCAGAGGGCCCCCTCAGCCTGGCTTGGATGGTTGCACTTGGATGGGGACACAGCAGCTCCTCACGGAACAAATCCAGACAGCCAAGAGGAGCCAGGGCAGTGGCAAACATGCTGGGGAGGGTGGACAGGCAGCCACCAGCCCCTCACCAGGGAGAACCATAGGCAATTTTTTGGGCTGTCACTGAGCAGGTATTTCCTGTCAAATGTGCAGTAACGCTCAATAACACACAGAAGATTAGAAAATGGGGAAGTAGGTGGCTGAGAAGAGGGGAGAGGGTATTTTAGAAGACTTAACATAGGGCATCAAACACTGAGCTTCGCATTTCCCTAATAAAACACTCAGCATGTGATTTTGTGGTGCTGCTTGTTCCTGCAGAATCTGTGCCTGCTGCAGCCACATACATTAACTGAACACAGAATGAATGCTAACATCTCTGCAGAGCTAAATAGACAAGCTCATTTTTTCACTTAGTGGAGAAAAACTGTCCCTCTTAATGCTTTATGACTTGACTGACAGAAAGGAAATTTCAGTGTCTGTGCAGGCAAACAGGAATAGATGGGGAAAATAATGAATATTTACAACACAGAGGAGACTATTTAGGTGAGATATTGAATATTATCCAACAGAAATGTAAGGGAATTGTTGTTAAATGTATAAAATCTTATATTACCACAGTGGGAGTTGTATTTTGAAAAATCAAGATAATTCTGAATAGCTAATTCAATGAAAAAGCTTTTCCAAAATGGCATAGCTGGCCAATAACACTCATGAAAAAACAGAGAGGATTTGACTGAATTTTGGAAAAGACTAAGTGATCGTATCGGCACTGGTCACCATGGCAGCCCTATGGGACAATTGCACAGGCCTGTCCCCAAGGCTGCACCCACAGCTACAGCCACCCCAGAGCAGGCAATCCCTGTGAGCCAGGAGAGGAATGTCCCCATGGCCAAACCTATTCAAGCCACCTCTTAGGGGCCCAGTCAGGTTTCTGCAGGCAGGAGACAGTGGCCACCTCCTGCCCCAACATCTCCCTGCTTCCAGTTTCCCTATCCTTGGTGTTTCCTTACTCTTTGTCCCCCCCAGTGTTCTCCCAGATTTTTCTGTGCTGTTTGTCTGTGTGCAGACCCCGTACTGCTGCTAACACCACTGGTAGGAGCATGGGCATCTGCCTGGTGCCGTCCCTTGGCAGAGCAGTGCTACTGCCAAGGTCCCACCACAGTGGGATTGTGGCAACTAGTCAGTCCCAGCTGCTCAGCAGCAGGCTGAAGGTGGCCAAGATCTGCACTCCTTTGCTTCCACATCAAACAGAGATGTGGAAACTACAACCTCAGATGCTTGGCAGGAAAAAAAAAAGAGAGCTGAATGCAGAATTTCACCCTCCCTTGATTCTATTTAGCAAGTTTATGGAGGAGAGCTGTTCTTTTAGCCAAGGGAATTCTGCATCACTAACAGATTGGCATTGTTTATGCTGAAATTGGGTGCTGAAGAAGCAAATCAGTTTGCAAAAGAAATGTATCAGCATCTACAAGAAACAACAGAAAGAGTAAATGAGCTTAATTATTCATTAGACAAGGAACTGGATTAGCATGTTCTTACATATATTTAAAAAATACAAGCTCTTAATCCTACCCAGTGCACTATATTCCTTGTGGTGGATAACTCATCTATATAAAGAGGACTCTTCGAACAGCTGCGTGGGTCAAGGACCATCTCTCCCAGCAGCCACAGCCACTGAGCAGATGCTGGACACGAGCTGAGCCTGAGGGAAGGCAGCAGTGGAACTCTCCCCTGCACACCAAGCTTCCCCTGCCTCTCTGCCTTCATTGCCTCTCTGCTAGGCATTGCAACAGGAAAACAAATTATAGAGTTAAAAAAAAAAAAAAAGCTGTCAGTGAGAGGCTTGGAAAAAAGGCTCCTGGGCCAGCCCCTGACAGCTGACATCCTCATGTCACCTCATCACTGCCTTACGCTGCGGCACACGGGTTTGCCAAGGGACATCAGCCAGAGCACTGTGCTTCTGCCTGGGACTGCTTCTCCCCTGTGACAGGCGAGGAAAGGTTTTGGCAAGAGAATGCCAAAGCCAAGCTTGATAGCTCCCCACAATGTTCTTTTGAATGTTCTTATTTTCCTGATGGAGGATGGAGAGATTTACAAAGGAAAAATCCAAAAATAGCCAGATAAAGAGAAGTATCATTCTTTATCTCTCAAAGGACAAAAAGGGTTCATGTGCATTCCAGACAGCGTTAGAGGGAAACAGGATGATTGCTGCTCACTGTAACCTCACTGCTAATTCAATATTCTGATTCTCAACCATGTCCCAAGTCTTCACCCCAACCATCCCCACAGGTCAGGACTACCGAGGACAAGCTTAGCAGCATCCATGCAGAAATGGTGCCATTTACCATGACCTGAGATTTGAGAGCAGGACATCTGGTTTCCCTCTGGAAAACCTCCCATCTGACCTGCCATCATTTGAGTGTGTGATATTGAGTGGGATGATACCAAATAATTTACTTAATTCCAAGCATTTCTCTGCTTTCTCTGCAGACACTAATGAGCATTTCATTCAAATAGATCAGGTTAGGTTTGCACAGACACTCTGGGTGTTTGATTTAAGAAAAAAAAAACCTAAATCTTTGGGAAATGGGGCCAGGGTAACACTTAAATGGGGAATCACATCTCCCAGCTGGATGATTATCTGCTTTCTGGTGGCAACAAGTATCTCCATTGCAAGGGTCCTCGTGGCAGCATCTTCCCACCCATGAGGAGCTTTTATTGGCAACCCAGGGCACCAGTTTGAAGCACACTGGCAAGTTTCTGACTGCAACTGAGAGTGTCCTGGAGTAGACTCTCCTTATTGCTAGGAAAAGGATTCACATTAGTATTTACTTTAAGAAGTGGAAAAAGTCCTCTCAAAACCAAATTCCACAAAGGACTGGTAGCCTCTTCAAATAGATAAGAACTGTTCTCAGGGAAATGGCATAAAAAGCCTGTAACCTGCTGAAGTGTGATTTGTTAAGACATTTGTGATGACTAGCAAGCTCAAATTAGTTCCTAAGCCATATTCATTAGCTTTCACTGAGCTCATGGGATAAAAACAGGTTGCATTTCAGTACAATCAAATGCATTTGGTGGGAAGGATCACATGAGTATGGCCATTAACCATCCAGACCAGGGGAACTGTTTTACTTCCTTAGGAAGTGCAGCACAATGTATATATGATGGACTTGCAAAAAAACTGAGCTATATTCAATTTCACCTTAAGTGTGACAAGCTCAAGCACATCAACATGCTTAACAGCAAGTTCAATTTACAGCAAGTTCAATTTACAGCCTGTAAAATGTACACATTGCTTTTTTTTTTTTTTTTTTTTTTTTTTTTTTTTTTGTAGAAGCTTAGGTTTAGCATCAGAGGGACAAGCTGTGCATGACAGAGAGGGCTCCTGTAGTCCCAGAGAGGCCATAGCCAGGAATATTATCTTCCTCCAGGACCCCATCTGTGATTAGGAGAACAATGCTCATTAGTTTCCTAACAGTTCACTGTTTTTCTGAAATCTCAGCATAGCTACATCTCAGCTTGAAAGGCTTTCAAAAACTGCTCAAAAAAACTAATTTAGTTTAATTAAACTTATCTACATTTTATAGACAAAGCACATCTCAGACAATGTGCAAAACTTACAGATAGTGTTGACCCAAGAGATTCCACTCCTGGGTAAAGCTGCTAGCTGATAGCCCAGTGTAATTTAAGCAATCATTTTTACATGACTGAATCTGATGAATAGTTTTCTTTGTGAAAAATGGCTTCTGGCCAGACATGGATAAAAATAGACAATGAACAAGGCATTCTTGGAACAGATCAGCTTCTCTCTACTGATTTAATCGTAGCAATACCTCCTAACAGACCTAAAAAGAATGTTCTTCTGCACTAAGCTTTCTAATTCCTTGATGGTTTTGACTGACTGATTTGTCTTTGAAGTTGGGGGAGCATTTAATTATAAAAGTGTGCACTACTTTATTATAAAATGTCCACATGGTATAAACTAATGCCTTGATAGCAACTTTTATGACTTACAAAGATGATGGTAATGCATTTTTCTGGCACCTACTTCCACCTTTAAAGATAAAATTTGCAGATCCTTCTGAGAATAAACCATCAATTTGGAAGGATAAGACTAAATTCATAGGAGCTACAAACACCAGTGAAGAGAGCAATATAACAAACAAATCTGATGTCTTTTGTCCAAAAGCGAAGGTAATAGTCTTTTCTCACTAGAACTGTTTATTGCAAATTGAATGTCTCTTGGAGTTACCTTAACTGTAACTCCAAGAACTTCTGGATCTTGCAGCTTGAAGCACACTGGGTGCAAGGTTTGGCTCCACTCTGCACAGGGTCCCTCTCAAATTAGCAACAGAAGTGGCTGCTGCACAAGTGTTACTGTCCTTCACTGCCTGTCACAAGCCTTCTGCCCAATTCCCAAAATGGGCAGCGTAAGGAGTTCTCTCTTCCAGGACAGAACCAACCAGCTTATTTTAAATCTCAGGTTATTTGCCAGAGGAAGGTTACAGCTGGGGCCGTGACCTGCAGCATAAAAGCAGTAGCACCCTGAGCCACAGCGGCCATTTCTGCAGCAGCTGCAGCCTACCACAGCTCAGCATCCCTGCTCCAAGGCATACTCCATCTCTCACAGGATATAAGCATCAATCAGGTCAAACTAGAGAGCAGCACGATAAAGAAAAATACCCATTAGCAGCCTTTTACTAAGAGACATTTTCTTCTTGTATTTAGTATCAGTTTAGTCATATATATCCAGGATTACAGGAACCCACAGGGTCACTTCAGTATCTTCAGATCTTGTACTTTGTTTTATAGTCTGAATTGAATGTTCTCTACCACAGTTCTCTGGTTTTTAATGTGTTGCTTCAGGCATTTCTCTCTCTTTACGAGTATGGCCAGACGGCAAGACACACCAATCAATGCTCCAGCTGAACTCAGTCAGTGGCAGAAGGAATTATTTTTTATTTCTATTCATATAATATTTAAGGAAAAATACCCATGTAAAATGTTGAATATTAATTTGCAATCCTTTATGTAAGAACCTAAATTTCTTATACTCTTCACACAATTTAATGTGCAGCATCAATAAGGTTAAGGTCTTTACAAAGTGAACACTGAACAGAAACGTTGATGATGCTGAGGTTAACACTACCTCTGCTATGACACATTTTATGTGCCTCATGAAAATACTGCAAGCTGGGGGTCTTCAGTAGCTAGCACATGTAGTGTCAGTCTATTTAACTGATCTAAAAAACCCAAACTCTTCAATGCTCTCCTGACTTTTACATGACTTCCAGTTTTCATCTGAAGAGGCTTCAAGCAAATTGAAATAAATTATCTGACAAACAAAAGTCTTCATTATTTTGTACACAACAAAGAGAAAAAATGATTCTGAATAAAAGCTGACTAAACTATGCCATTACACAAATGCCTAATGTATATCTTGAGAATTAGCTACATGTAATAGATCTTAATACTATACCCAGCTATAAATCAACACACTAGAACTGCTAGACACTGCTAGAACCTTTCTAGCAGCAGAAGGAAATCAACCACTATCAATATAATACAAAAATGCAAACTGATCTGAAAATGCATTAATTAAAACAAGACTTCCTGCTTGGCAGTTTAAGAATGTCTCCTGACCAATGGCCTTGGAAAATACTCAGCACCTTATTCAGATTCTTCTACTCCTCCTGAAGGAGTCTCCAAATGGGATTTCCCATAGGCTGCAATCACAGGGGTGCAGAAGCCTGCAACCCATCCCAGCAGACAGTGCAACACCTGAAGGTTACAATTCTGCACAGAAGGCAGTTCAGATGCCAAGTGGGAGGCTGCTCTTAGTAAACCACAAGTGATTTAGGAGTTGTAGATCAACCACATAAAGTTATCAAGGAAGCCTTTGCCTATGATTTCCCCACTTCCACTTCTCCTGTGTAAAGCTGGGACTATAATGCTTATGAAGTACAACCTTGCAAAAGCCCAGGATTTATTCTGATGCTACACTGGCATGCCTGGGATCAGGAGAAAAGGAGATAGATGATGGGTGGCATGCCCAGCCAGCCCTGCTCCACCTGCCCATTAGCCCTGGACACACATCAGGTTTCTTGGCATCAGACTGAGAGGTTCCCACATGTGAATTGAAACAAGCTCACTGGAAAATGCCCTTCAGTCAAGTCAGTCCTGAGACTGCTACTTGTCTATTTGTGCTTCTTTTCTTAGACCAGAAAAACACTGCCAAAAGCAGGGTTAGTGAGGAGCCCCTTAAAGCAGACCTATAGCTGACAGGAATGATAACCCAGAACCACAGCTGCTTCCCAAAAATGCTGAATGCTGGATTTTTTGTCTTACCATTTCTAGCATATGCAGCAGTTACCTGTTCTTACATACACTCGTGGCATGGAGCATCTGCCTTAAGCCCTTTCCCTCTTCTTTTTCACATGGCTTCATTCTTTATATACACACACCATACCCTCTGGGACACATTTGAAGTAGATGAGCAAACTTCATAAGGATTTAAGAAACACTGGCTCTACATCAAACAACACAAATACATTAGAAACTTCATTATCCAAAAATACAGAAGTAAAAGCACTTGAAAAATTATTTTTATGCAGACAATTAAAAAGTCATCACAAGATAAGAAGTGCACCACAATACTTCCAACATGTATAATTTAAATTTTAGTCTTACTGTTTAGCAGGTAAGAATCTCTCTCTCTCTCTTCAGCATACAAATAAGAATATTCTAGTCAGAAACAGTAAGTTGTTTGGTTTTTTACTTGCTTGCCTCAACAACAACTGTTCACGCTTCTCAGAGCAAAGCTTTGATTTGAGAGACATCAGGTGATGTGCAAGACAGCTGACCATCACCAAGTACACTATGGATCTCTGAAGACCTCCAAGAAGTACACACTATTGTATGTATTGTCATCCATACCCAAATCATCCTTGAGCAGCTTTCTGCTGGTGGAGCTCTCTGCACTGCAGTTTTCTGCCTTCCTCCACAGCTACAGGAGCAGGAGCTCTACTATCCCAGCACAGACAGGTATTTTGCTGAGGTTGCTCATTACATTCACGGCAGCCATTCACACGATGGCACAGGGGACACGCGCACCAGTCACAGCAGCACCACAGCAGATCCTTCTTCATTAACAGATTCATCAGTGATGCTGGTCCCAGATCACAACATTTTCCAAGCCTGCTGTGGCACTGCAGACTAAACAAACACTGTGCATCAGCTGCCAAGCAGGTCCCATCTTTCATGTTTAGCTGTTTGTGAAACTCAGTCATTTCTTCTCATTCCACATTGTCGGGAAGGAGCAGATGGCAGATGTGCTCTGCCTATAATATTGTTTTTATGATACCCTGCCTGCTGGCAGAGCAGTGGAAGAAACATTTGGAGGCAAGAATTTGCAGTATATTTTCAGTTTTGGGTAACTGAGCTAAAAGATAGCATAGAGTATAGGGAGAGGAGGAAAGGGTTGTACTGAATAGGTGATGATCGATTACTGTGACAAAAAAAGAAATGTGATACTGACAAAAAAGGAGTATTTAATATGCTCATATGAAAAGACCAAAGAGATACAACTATGAGACAATGTATTCTCACTCATATGGGATGCAAATACAAGACTCAGTTTTAACTTCTAGAAGTTGTTTTCTGAATTGCCTAACACCAGTGACAGAATCATAACAGAAGTGATACCTGAAGGATAAATACAAGCTTTCATAACAAAGCTGAAAGAGACACCATTAAGTTTACATCACAACTCTAGAAATTTTTATTAAAATATTCTTAAAATATGTGTCTTATACATAGAAGGAAGTACACACTTTATTTTTAGGTAATATGATCTGAGCTGCTAACAGTATTTCTTCCTTAAAAATTTTAGTACACATATATCTCCCAAAATAAAAAACCTGGCATGGTTAAGAAAGGAACATCCTGTTTTCATTTAAAGCAAGATGAAAATAAAAGAAGGTAATTGTTTCAAAACTTGGAGATTTAAAATTATGAACATGATACTGCAAAATAACACCTGGGGATTCAGGTTGAAAAGTTCATTAGAAAGCCTTATAAATCAAACTAAATATTGTCTATAACCTATGAGCCAATCTAAGGCAATCCCACTGCACGTGGAACTCATTTATCTACATTCACTGGGATCCAGCTGCCCAGATGCCAAACTCATTTTGTGTAAACTACTGACAAATTGTGGAAATGTCCCAGAGAAGAAAATCTGCAGAAAAAAATAATTAGTTGTGACTATTGAGCAGATGTAATACAAGCTCTTCATCCTCTGCCAGAGAAAGCCCAGTATCTAATGGCAAACAGGGGTCCTCCTCTTGACTGAATTGCATCTTCTTTCTTTTCAGTGGCATTTCTTCTGCTGTGGCACTGTTGCTATAGCTTCTCTTCCTTCTTCCAGTCTTATCCTCAAGTTCACTGCAGAAAAAAAAATCAATTAGTCTTTTTAACAACTGTGGTAATCAATATCATCATGTAATCTAACAATTCCTTTTAAACAAGGCAAATTTGTGTCAAGATAAGAGCAAACAAAATTACAATTCAAAAGGGTGAAGCAATGGAAGCTGATGAACTCTGAATGTCTAAATTAGAGCTGCTCCCAGACCGAGGTGGTGGTGGATGTTCTGCTGTCTTAATTGATTACAGTGTATCAGGATTTTGCTATAAGTCTTATCTAATATTTGCTGCCTAATACAGCAACAGACAACTTGACAAAACTGATTTTGCGATCTGTCAGTGGACCTT
The DNA here is from genome assembly GCF_026979565.1 of Vidua chalybeata. Lineage (NCBI taxonomy): Eukaryota > Metazoa > Chordata > Aves > Passeriformes > Viduidae > Vidua > Vidua chalybeata. Next base: position 88,036,448 of record NC_071531.1, on the reverse strand, counting down.
GACATGCATTCAAGATCTTGCCTAAATAAATATGCACCGAAAATAAAAATATAAGAACTGTCCTTTCATTGGCAAATCCTACACTTAATACAGTTTTGATCTGGGACTACCTCATTCGATCACTCTTTCCCCTTCTTTCAGACATTTCCCTTGGAAGCTACTAAACCCCTCTTTGCCATGAAAGGAAGAGGAAAAGCCCAAACCCAGTAATTTTCCCTGGTGAATTCCTATTTCTTCTGCTGGCTTTTTTAAGACTTGAATGAACTGCCTTTTGCAGCCTTCTCTGTGGATGAAAGAGATGCCAATTTGTTTTATCACCCTGGCTTCTACCACATGGCCATCTGACAACAATGGGAGGAAAGACAGAGCTTTCATGTATCTTCATGTGTTTTTTGTCCAAAACATAGAAAAAATGCTATAAATCTTCTTAGCTAAATTTAAAATAATCTAATAAAATTTATTCTAAGATATATCTGTGAACCAGATTATGGAGAGCTGGTTGTTGTAGGCTGTAGGGTAGAATTCATACCCCAAAACTAGTAAAATTAAAACATCCACATCCCAAATCGTTCCATCCAAACAAGCTAACTGGAACAAACAGTATTCTCAGCTTTTCACGTCTGTATTTTTTAAAATGTAACAAAAATTTAAATGGAACTTCAGATATGGAGTTCAGGCTTTTCTAAAAAAGTTGGTTAAAATTCAGATTTTCAATTAAAATTTGTCAAACTTCTACTCAGGAAATTCAGTTTCAGCAAGAAACTGAAAAAAAAAAAGAGTTTCAACAATAAATTTTTCTTCTCCATAGTTTTTAAAATTGCTTAAGTGTAAATGTAATGCTTGTGAACTGTTCCATTCAGAAATACTGCTTAGACACTTAACAATTATAAACAGCAGTTACAATAAATAGCTCCAATTGGGGAATATTGTCCTTAGAATCAACACAGCAAAGGAACCTAATGCCCAATTCAGCCCACCATCAGCTGCCCACCTTATTTTTCCCCACTAACAAGACAAGTTAACAGCCTGTGAAATGCTGATTTCACCACTCACTGGAGACCAGCCTAACCCAAACATTAACCCCAAACACCGAAGTTTTCAGCAAGTCCCCAGATGCTGTCTGAGAGGGATCAGCAGCACAATGCAGCTTGTACACTGTACTTTCTGGCTGCCCTTCCACAGAGATGAAGGAATTATTACAGGAGATCTGATGGCCTTGTGCTGGTGGGCTGCACAAGTATGACCCGCCTCCCTCTCTCAGTCCACCCCACCTTTCATAGAAGAATGGTGCCATCTCCTGCCTGCTCATTACAGCCCAGAGGAAGGAGGGAAATCCTGTAAGAAACACTGCATTTCCACAATTAAGGCAAATGAAATACCCTACCTTTATGTTGTTCTCCCCTGCCTATCCAAGAGAAAAGAAGGAAAGAGTGTAAAGAAACGTGGTCCTGTGAAAGGTGTCCCTGTCCATGACAGGGACTGCTGGATCTAGATGATCCTGAAGGTTCCTTCCAACCAAAAACATTCAGTGATTCCATGAATAGATGATGACTGCTCCAAATACTCACTCATCCTATAATTCACAGGATATAGCAACTTTGCTGGTTTTGAGCTGTCATTTGTATGGGGGTGGTTTTTCAGGGCTCACTACTAACATTTTATTCCTTTTCTTGGGAAAGGACTCTCATATTTCTCTCTGTAATGCTTAAGATATTCCATAAATGCTGAAACTATACTGACAGGATATGAAAATATACTGAAGCAGAAAGAATTCTCTGTTTTCCAAGTGGACAGTGTGGGTCTGGACTGGAGTTTCATGGTGTTCACTTTGATCAGGACAGATTGTAGGGGTTCACTTTAAAAGCTCAAAAAAGGCCTCATTAAGTAAAAGCATTTTCGCTTGTTTGCAAAAGAGCCAATTATTTCCAGTCTTTGAACGGACTCTGAAGCCCAGTTTGCATTCATAATTGACTAATGCTTCATCTAGGACATTAGTTAAAAACGTCTTAGCAATTAAACCACTGCAGAAACCTCACAAGCTATGCATTTGTACCTACAAGCTATGAAACAGCAGATTTAAAACACCAAAAATTAAAATCACTTCTGGAGTTTCAGAGACCTATAGGCCTAGATATCTATAAGGTAAAACATTTAAATATAAAACATATTCAGAAGGAACTGAACTGTGAGATTCCTCAGTTTTTTCCACAAAAAAAAAAAAAAGCACATCTATACAATTATGATGGATTTTCATGTTTTGTGGGATGATTCTGCTGAATCAAGCTGCTTCTTACTGTTACTGAGGGATTGTGCAGCTTGATTAGCAGTGTAAACAGAAGATGCATCTACACATAGGCAAGTGTATTTTCACACTAATTTGACCCCAGCTGGACTGTGAACTGGAGAGGTGAATAAAGAGGCATGTATAACACAGGAAGCAGCAGCAGCAAAACCAACTATCAATGAAGAGGGCTATACAGTTGTGTTTTCATGATGCACAAAAAGTAGATGCAAAACACTATTTGATAACAACAGCTTCGGAAGGGAAACAGAGAATCATGCGAAACGTGCAAGTAAGATGTTCCTAATTTTGAGATGCAGAAGAAAGACAGACTGACTGTCCATAGAATGACTGGGTTGAAAGGGACCTTTGAAGAACAGCAAGTCCAAGCCCCATCCTGGTTCCTCCAGGATGGAGTTTCACCAGCGCTGGTTTGGGTGGTGTGGAAAGGGGCTGTACTACTCTGAAGGAGAAGTCAGAGTTGTAGCTTTTACAAAAGGTGGCTGTGGCAATTTTAAAAGGGAAAATGTGTGGCATCATGATGCTCAGAGATATCCTGTGCTCATTCAGGGTGCTTTTCCTTAGCTGTATGGACAAAAAGCTCTTTGGAGGAGTTGTAACAGGCATAACTCTCATGTCCACATCTGAAAGAACTAAGTGTGCAAAAGCAGCTATATGGGAATAACTTCTGCACTTACTTGTCAAATGAATTCCTCCTCAGTCTCCATTAACTGAAGGTCTGTCACCTTGCAGAGCCAGTCCTTTTATCGTTTCCCATGGCCATAAATGTCTTAACAAGCTATAAGGTTTATATTTTAAATGCTTGAGAATCAGCCATTAGAAATGTGCAGTCACACAGCCAAGTAGCTGTTGTTTAAACAACGTGGTCCTGGCAAGATCTCTAGACAGGCTCTGCTTCACTTAACATTTATCAGAGAATGTTTTGGAGCATAGGTTTACCAGCATTCCTCTGGAAACAAACCACCCTTGCCACTGAACTATAGGCCATGAGTCAAGTTTCCAGGCTGCAATAAAGCACACAAGCTCTTTCCCAAAGAAATGTACAAGAATAATGAATGAATCTGCTAGTAAAATACAGTTCAGAAAAGTTAGGAATATTTTTTTCCCATAAATAGTGGCATTTTGCTAATCAAACATGCTGTGCCGAAAACTTTTTCCATGTAATAAATTTTAATTCACAAGGCCATGGCAGCAATCCTAATGAAGATTAATTACTGCAGTCCCTTCCATAAAGCCCAGTGCAGCTTCTTCCTTACTTGCTGTCAGAATGCTACAGCACATAAAAACGGTAATTAAAATATATTGTGCTGTGTTATTTTCTAGATCTGGACAGGCTGGATGAATGGGCCGAGGCCACCTCTAGGAGGTTCAGCAAGGCCAAGGTCGGGTTCTGCACTGAAGTCACAACAAGCCCAGGCAGCGCAGCAGGCTGGGGGCAGTGCCTGGGAAGCTGTCCAGCAGAAAAGGGCCTGGAGTGCTGGTCAACAACAGCTGAGCATGAGCCAGTGTGTGCCCAGGTGGCCAAGAAGGCCGATGGCATCCTGGCCTGCATCAGCACTGGTGTGGCCAGCAGCAGCAGGGCAGTGACCGTCCCCCTGCACTCAGCACTGGTGAGGCCACAGCTCCAATCCTGTGTTCAGTTCTGGGCCCCTCACTGCAAGAAAGACATTGAGGGGCTGGAGCATGTCCAGAGAAGGGCAACGGAGCTGGGGAAGGGTCTGGAGCACAAGTCCTGTGAGGAGCAGCTGAGGGAGCTGGGGGTGTTCAGCCTGGAGAAAAGGAGGCTCAGGGTGGACCTCATCACTCTCTGCAACTGCCTGAAAGGAGGGTGCAGCCAGGTGGGATCAGTCTCTTCTCCCAGGTAACAAGTGACAGGGACAAGAGGAAACAGCCTCAAGTTGCACCAGTAGAGGTTTAGATTGGATAACAGGAAATATTTCTTCACCAAAAGGCTTGCTGTCAAGTCCTAGAACAGGTTGCCCAGGGAGGTGGTGAAGTCACCATTCCTGGAAGTATTTAAAAGACTTGTACATGTGGCACTGAGGGACATGGTTTAGTGGGACTTGGCAGTGCTGGGTTAATAGTTTGATCTTAAACGTCTTTCTCACCCTAAATGATTCTATGATTCCCTTACTGGCCATTCCACTGACATAAATCAAAATACCTCTAAAATTGAATGGATAAACCTCTAACAAGAGCAATATCTCAGTGTCCAATTTTGCAGCTAATCAGAATGACCAAGGCTTTTAAATTGAGACCTTTTATTAACATCTCTCCTATGATGCTTTTCTGGCCATCACAATAGTAAGTTCTGGCCTTCACAAAGTCACAGATATGACCTGAATAATCCATTTTAGAAGGAGCACCATGATTTGCTGATAAATGATCTCAAAAGACAATGTAATGTCAACCTCATCAAGAATGACCTAAAACTTAGCAGGTCAACATCAGCATCCTCCTGTAAGAAGAAGCTGTAAGAAACTGTAATTTGCCCATAATTTTCATAAATAAAAGAAGGCACACAACAAAGTAGCACTGACTACTAACTTGCACACTTGTCACCAGGTGACTGTCCATAAAGTCACAAACAAAACAGTACCAGAACTAAGATATTTCCCCTCATGTCTGAGATCTTCTCCATGCTGATCTAGGAGTTAATGTGATCGGCCACATCCATTAAAATTTAAAGAAGATAATGATGAGGTCAATCGGAACTTTGCTCTTCCCCCACACTTTTATTTAAAGAGGTTGAAGAATTAGAAATACCAAAACCTCAATCTGACTGCAAAATGAATATTTAAGAAATCCAGCTGCTTTTCCTTCGCCCTGTTCTGTATTCTTAGATTTTTCACCTCATTAACAATTTACATTTGATAGCCTTAAACCAAATATGATGAATGTTGCTAGATATACAAAAATTAATCTCATATTACATGCCTGAAGTCATTAATTACTCTGCTTATAGAGGTATGGCTGGAAGGGAATTTTTATGCAAAGGCAAATTTAACTCATGATTTGTACAGTTCCCCCAGTTAAAAAAAATTCTGTGGGAGGACAGAGAGAAGATTAACAGTGGTTTTGACTTCTGAAACCACAGACAGGGACAGATGGTCTCTTTTTAAAGATTCTTGAAGGAAGACACCCTAGGTCTCAATACTTACTATTACAAGCATTTTTCCCCTCTTAAAGAAAGGAGCAGCTAGTGTAGCCCAACATATTTCTATTTTAATCCAACTCTTTGAACAAAATCCCTGGATTTTGGAAATAAAAAACAGAATAGAGTTGTGTTTTCTAATCTCAAAGCCCAATTTTACTGTCTGCTACTCTCAGCTGATTTGCTTTTGTTAAAATCATTAGGTTGGTATTTCCCAACCCCAAAAGCAACTCATCATACAGTTCAATAGCAATTCTAAGAGAGCTGCATGAGGCATGAGTGTTGATTTAACAACCTCAAATTAATTTCCTTCACTGTATCTCGCTCTTTCTCAAAAGCTGTCTGCAGGGTGCTCAGAGCACCTCACCAGACATACCTACACTGAGCATCAAAGCTGACTTTGGAGCAGCTGCAAACAGCCTTTCTGTTTCTAAGGTTGCCTGAACGGGGTGCGGGAGTGTGTTGGAAGGCAGCACCACTGGTGACTCTGGTGACAGTGCAGCACGTGATGGATAATCCTGTGCTGGCCATGGCCTGCCCAGGGAATATCAGTCAAGTTGTTACAGGCTAAATGGATTTGGGCACGGTGTGGGCACAAGTATTGGTGTGAGGTTGTCCACAACAGCTGCGACTTCGGGTGGTGCCAACTAAAGCTCTTCTGGGCAATGTCTCAGTATTTTGGTGCAGTAAGACAGGCCAAGGACTCTTTCCAGTAAGCAGTGTTGATGAAACCACATTTCTTTCACGTGTGTAGTGGTCTGTTCTCCAGCTCCAAAGGCAGCTTTGATGCTCAGTGTAGGTATGTCTAGAGATACGCTAAAGGAAACTTCCCTGGTTTCCTTCGGTGTATATTCTTTCTTTCCTAATCTACTTCACAGGAAGGAAAGATTATCAAGGACCTTGACTTTCTTTGAGTCCTTGCTCTCCTTAAGAGCACATGACCTAACTCTAGGGGGGCCAGATCAGCCACTGATCCAACAAAAGTCTGCCCTTACTACCACTGCCAAAAATCTGTCCATCTCTGTCAACTTTGATTCTTAAAGCGCAGCTAATCTTGAGTCTAGCTGACATTCTGAGGAAAGGATCAATACAAAACGTGATGTATGAATACATACTCCCCTCACACAAAGGAGCGATTTACTGCTGCTCAGAAAAAGCAATGCTTTTCCCCATCCTTGTCAGTTCTATTGGCATTCACTGGTGAACAGGCTCCAGGGGACATGGCCACCAGCCTGTTAACTTAGGGATATCTAGTCCTTAAATCCATGTCCCACACCCAGTCATGCATACTGCCTCCACAACACACAGTTACACGTGGGTAAGGACAATCTAGCCCCTAGGATTAACCTGGTTTAGATGTGAAAAGCAAGAGCTTTATGAAGTTAGACATCTATGCTCCCATTTAGGTGTCAAGATCATCCTTCTCAATCTGTTACATAATACATTGTTTGTCAGAAACACAAGTGGCCTTCTTGTTGCAGTGAACCACACAAGACTTCATGTGGTATCACTTGTCCCTTTATCTTCCCACAGTATGCTGGCATCAACTACAGATCCTCATTCCCACCCTGTGCTTTTCTACTAAACTACATGAAACAAATTCTTCTGGTTCATACAATTATAAACACTGATTTGAATTAATTTAACTTATTATTATACATTTCCTTCTACTCAGAGTCCACTTCACTTGAGTCTTGAAGAGTATGAACAATACTGAATCACTGAACTTAGCAAGTTTTACCATGCACAAATTTATTTAATACAGCACAGGTGCAAAGGGATCATGAAATCCTTAAATTACTTCAACATTTTTCCTTCCACAGAAAGAACCTGCAATGTACCAGAAGAGAAATGCATTTCTGAAACAGGACAGACCTACCACTGGCCAAGGCTGAGCCCATCAGTGATAGTGGGAGTGCCTCTGGGATAGCATAGTTAAGAAGGAGGGAAAAAACAGCACAAAGCAGCCAGGGAGAGCAGTGAGAATATGTGAGAGGAACAGCCCTGCAGACCCCCAGGTCAGTGCATGAGGATGTAGAAGAAATTGTAAGTTAATCTGGAGAAGAAGAGAGATGTGAGGAAAAGGTGCTTCAAGATTTGGGTTTATTTCTCATTACCTTACTGTCATGTGATTGGCAATAAATAAATTCATTTTTTCACAAGTCACGTCTGTTTCACCCATGACAGTAGCTGGTGAGGAATCTCTCCTGGTGTTATCTCAACCCCTGAGCTGTTCACTACATTTTATCTTCCCTGTCCAGCTGAGGAGGTCAGTGATAGAGTGGTTTTGGTGGGCACTGGGCATCCAGAGAGGGTAAACCCACCACAAAAACATACGAAACCTCCAGGATATTAATCAAAATTTTTGCATGTGAAACAGTCTCAACAAAATCCCTTCAATATGGACTCAAAAATCATTCTTATACAACTTCACAAAAGAAAATAATAGCCTTTAGCTCAGATTTCTGTTCAGCGTCTGACACACAAACTTTTATAAGTCAAATACTAAATCCCATGGACTGTAAGATGAATTCCTAACATGCAAACAAAACAGTTTATAAAAAATATCATTTTAAAATGAACATGGAAGATGGTGCATACCTATAGCTGTCTTCACTTTCTGACTCCTGCTCTGCATCAGAGTCCTTGTATTTATCAGGATCTGGGAGAGTGCTTGGATCAAACTCTTCTTCACTTCCACTGTGATCAAGAAAGGCCACTGTTTCCTCTTCAGCCTGTGAGATGACAAAGGGAGAGTTACAAGACAAGCAAACCAGTCCATGTTACTTGTCATAACCCCATTAATAGGGAGGCTGTAACAAAAACCACTGCCCTCAAATGCAGTCAAACACCACCAGTATTATAGCCAGGAAAAGAGAATCATTTCTATCATCATCAGTACTCTCCTCCAAGGCTGTTTGCTAAAGGTTGAAGAAACATTATTAAAAAAGGAAGCACAAGGATTTATGTTCAAATTCTACTTACCAATATTGTAATCTTAAATCTATGAAATCTAGGAGAGATCTGGGCAGCAACTAATCAACAGCTGTCTGAGAGCAAGTGTCTAAGTAATATGCAGCTTTACTGTCCCTCAGAAACACACTGGCAAAAAGATACTCACAGGTGGACAAATAAATCACTGCTGTTAGGTGAATTTAATGAAATAGTCTGATTTAAAACTCATCTGGGTGTCCTTGCAGTTAAAAACCAAAAAGCTGCTTAAGCTGAATTAACTGCTCTGAGGGAGTTTCAACCATCCTCTGCAAGGGATACATGTTCTTCAGGCATCTTCCCAGATCCCCTCATCCCTCCTCTCCGGGACTCAGCTTCCCTCTGTCCCCACAGCACATCTCAGGATGGGCTGATGGCATTGGCAAGTTTCCCCAGGGTGTGGCAGTGCCTCACTAATTCCTTAACAAAGAGAGCATAGAAGATGCTGCTCCATAAAAGTACTGGATAATATAAAAAAGCTGGCTAATTTTGTAGATGCAGGTTCTGCTCCACTTAATCCTGAACTGATGGCACCACTTTTGTAAATTTTTGCTAATAGTCAAAAAGCAACCATATACACTGGAGGGCACATGCAACTGTATATGCACACAGAAATGCAGACAGAAAGCTTATAGGTATTTCTAAGCAATGTGAACCCTAGGTCCATGCATATTTATGCTGGAAAGCAAAAATTAATTCCAAGAAATCATAATTAAAGACATTGCTACCTTTTGTTTATATATCTAATCAACATGCACACAGCTGAGTTTCTAAAACAGAACTCATTTAAATGATCTCTCATTCTATGAATAACTTCACATCATTATATATTTAAAGTTAATTTTTGTTTTGCTTTTTCACCATTTCTATCATCAAGTTTTTAAAGAACAGTCTTTATGTGCACCTTCCTGCAATAAAAATAAATTTAAAAGTCAAACAGAAACCATACCAATGGTCTCTTTTGTATCTGCATATACAGTGAGTGAAAGGCAATGAGCTGGTGAAGGGTAAGATTAGTCACCACTGCAAGAGTTGATTCTTGCTTGACCAGTGACACTTCTGCAGTGTACTAAAAGCAACTAGAAGAAAGGGACAAAAGCCAGATTTGCAATCAGAAGACAGAGGAAAAACATACTGGACACACATTTTGTTCTTTACTACTTTAAATACCAGTAAAAGTATATGTAAATATAAATAGCTGGGTGTATAAAATGACTAAAAGCATTGTCAGACTCTTCAGCACTGCAAGCTTCCTAAGGTAACAACCACCAACAGAAAAGCATGTTGAGTCTCAGGAACTTCAGGTACCACTTCACAAGAAAGTTGGTTTTGGTTTTGCAGGGTTTTTGCTTACAAAAAAATGTCTTCAAGCTCATCTCTTAGTACAATATTACAGAGCATTACTAACTCCACAGAAAACTATTTTGAAGGTCACATTTTTGCTAATGAATTTTCTTATCTGAAAATCATTCAGCATTAAATTATAGTTTATTTTAATTTCTTACAACATTTAATATTTGCTCTTTACTTGTCCTTCCAATTGCACCTATTATTTTGATATAGCTAGCGCATACCAATCTTATATTGAAAAAGAAAAGAAAAAGAGAAGTAGCATTCAAAGCTGTTGTATAAAATAATGTATTTTAATATGTATGCATGACACCATGCAACAGAGTTCTGTAATACTAACATTTATTGGCAGTCATCTTTTAAAACCTGGGCTATTCATTAATATTCTCCATTATAACACACAGACCAAACCCTTGCTTTAATTACACATTCACATGAATTTTGTCCAGCAGAAAATATGCAGAGAAGTGTTAAACATAATGCTTGCTATAGCAAAAGAAATAATTGGCAAAGATGCCTCTTTCACTCATCAGGAATTATGAGGCTGTATTTCTTGTAAGTATCACTGCTTACATATTCATTAAAATATTTCTAAGACCCTGAAAATGTTAAGAACCTGAGCAGGAACATTTATCATCCACAGCTGAACAATAGAAACTCATTATTTTTCCTCTCGCACTTCGAATTTATATCAGCCAGTCAGGAAGACAAATCTTGTGACTTCACATTACTCACCAAAAGAGCTGGAGAAAAGAAGTAAAATCATAGTTCAAAATGACACATATAAAAGTTCTTCAGATGCAACTAGGATGTAATTTACAGACTCAGGACTAGACCTGTCCTAAGGCAATTGCCATCAAAAGAGATTAGAAGAAGAGATTTTGATGGCCTGTACTTTATGTCTAAGGCTGGCTGCAGTGTAACACACACACTTTGGAGTGTGCGTTTATTGCGAAGCTCAACTGTGGAAGGAAACTTGCCATGCTTGACATCAAAGACATCAAATCAGGCTGGCCAGGAGAACTGAATTCAGTGGCAACCACCTTTTCACTCTGCTCAGGGATGACAAGCTCTCTCTTTGTATCACACCAGCCCATGTATTTTCTAATTCTAATTCCACAGAAACCTGCGCAAAGACTTTCAGTTTGAACATAAAACTGAGATGCAATCATTTTTGCATTCACACAGTCTCCCTCCGAAGAAGAGATTCTTCTTATGCAAACTCAACATTTCAGAAAAATTCAGCAAAATTTCTGTGCTGGAAGTTTTGGAAACCTTGTTGCCTTCAACATTCCACATTGTACCAAGTCAACAATTATATTTGACCTTACTGCAGTCATTTTGTAAACATACACCCCGTGACACAGAAAGGACAGGCTCCTCTAGAGCTTTTGCCGTGTTTATCAACAGAATACCTCCAATTCACCTTCTGTCTTTGTTACAAGACATAATGACAACTTCCCCTTCTCCTAAAGGGGCCTGAATGGCTGATGGAGCTCAGGTAAATGAGTTAGGCAGGCTAAGAGAAACTTAAAATGAAGAAACTGATGTACCTCAGACACCCACAGGACTCGAATGTTCAAAAAAACCAGAATGATGTCTCATTTCTACCAGGCAATAGGCACTCAGGTGGCAATTATCTGACTATCATCAGAAGAACAAAAAAAAAAAAAATAAAAAAAAGAACTGGAAAAAAACACCATGAAGACCTGCACATAGAAAAATATTGTATTTACCAAGATTCCATTTCTAAAATACATATCTATTATGGTATTTCATTTATATCTAACTTAATATGTTTTTTTTTCCCTCCAATTAAATTGTCTAGAGTTGTACTTTTGAACCCTTTAGGCATTTTATCAGTTTCTAGCAACCAGGTTGAGAGGGGAGAAATAATTGCTTAAGCCCTATCAGTTCTGTCGATAGTGCTTTACAAAGCACAGTGGAAAAATATTTCCAATTAGCTGGAAATAAAACTCCTAAGGTTTGTTTAGAATTTGATCACACTTAATTTGAGTCCATCACACTTACACAACACTCAAGTCCTTTTTGAGCTATGCTACCTTTTAGTTTTTGCTACTATGGCCTCTCCGAGTAAGTTGTGCCTGTGATTGTAATGCCAAGAAAAGGTAAGTTCTAATCACTGCTAGGAGGTTACCCAACACAAGTACACAACTTTCAAAAGTTTAGTATATTATGGCTCATATAACAGGATATTTAAAAATGAAGCATCTTGTAAGATCTGACAGCATTCCAAATTTTCTTAATTTTCTTCTTTTTGACAATTATTTTTTAGATGAAAACAGAAGTTGCTTTTGCATCATGTTTATGATGGAAGCCATTTATGTATACAGAGAGGTGTTATACCACTTCCTTTAAAATGCCTTACTCTGAATTCACCTGATCACCTCACATGTTTGGGTTTTTTTTCATAGCCTGTACCCCAACCCAACACACTGTCCCCAGCTGATGAATGATTGCTATGATATTTCATCATCTACATTGCCCCAGAGGAATACAGCTTTTCTGGCAGTTCAAAAATGAGATACAGCCTTTGATATTGCTAGGGTGTTTGATCCAACAGTTGTTTTGAAGATCAAGACAAAAGCCTTGGAAACTGACTGGGAGACAGTGGAGCAAGCTATGAGTGGTCTGACAGAGAGCTGTCCAAGCCATGCCAAAACTCACAGATTCCCTCTATACCAGCTAAGGCGCATCCATGTTCCATGGCTCTGGCCAGACAGGATGGCCACCAAAAACTGGGGAAACCAAGGTTCCAGGTTAGTCAGCCAGACACAATCCTTGCACTAAGATGATCTCACTGATCTTTGGGCTCTGGAATGAGTTGGTCCAAGTACCTGGTTTTTACACTTTAGAGAATTTGATTCTTGGTTCTCACTAGAAGGGACAGATAACTCTTAGCTTCATCTTCAATCATTCACCATTCCCGATCACTAGCACTCACATCAAGGTTCAATTTCATGCAGTTATTTTTATTTCTTTTAAGCCATCTGAGATCTCAAACAATACAGTATGCCTCGTTTAGCCAGCAGAACCTTACTTTTACCAGCACTCTCACATAATGCACATGAGAACACTTAATTTTCTTTCTTGGCTTTCCTAAATGCCCCACATTTTATGGTCAGTGAATGGGTAAGCCTGTGTTCTAAACTAGCAGACACTGATGTACATATTCTGACATTCAAATTCCTGTGTAACTATAGCAAAGCAATTTGTGCTGGAAATGGCTCCTGCCACAAGCACAGTTCAGAAGCACTGAAAACACAAAACTCATAGAAACTGGTGAGAAGTTCTTAATCTACTCAAAGACCTTTTGTTTTAATGTATTTGGATTTCAATTATAATGGATATGTCTCAGAACTAGACCTTACACTTCTCCTTTTCTAATTTGTTCTTCTATGACACATGTAGAATCCCTATTGTAAAGACAAGTTTCTTCAACTTGTTATTAGCCACAATTATCAAGGTGATTTTAGCAATAGGGAAGACTAGTATCAGGATAAAACAACTACACTGTTACCTTAAATGAAATTCATGTTACAGACATGAAAATACAACAGAAAAGAAACGAAGTTACTAAGTAAGTAGCACTCGAAGCAAAATACACACTGAAATACATATTCTGGAAAGTAGCAGGGTAAAAAGAAATTACTGAAGTCTGAGAGAATTAAACATGCCAGCATACTTGTCCAAAAGTCTATGGCCATGTCAAAAAAAAAACAAAAAAAAAAAACAAAAAAAAAACAAAACAAAAAAAAAAAAAAAAAAAAAAAAAAAAAAAAAAAAAAAAAAAAAAGGAAAAAAAAAAAAAACCACAACAAAAAACTATCTAAACTCCAACTAGAAAACTACAGTGCAGAACGATGTTTTTGAATTTATATTCTCAGCACATAACCCTTGGACTTTCTTTACACTGCTCCTTTCTCTCCACTTCCAGGTTCACAGCAGTCATGGCTATCAGCTCAAATACACAAAGTAAGTCTCCAAAGTAGTGTTCAAACAATTCAACAGATCTGCCTTCTCCAGGGAACCTCGGCATGTCCAGAGATGGTACCTACATGAGAGAATCTTCTCTCTATCACTTTCCAGCACTTTTGCACAAGCCTGGGGGAGCTGCATCCCTGCTGCGCCACAGCAGTGTCCCACCAGCAGCACTACTCACAGCAGAGACTGCAGGCAGGAATCACTCTTTGCTTAGTGATGGGTATTTTTCAAAAAGGAACAGATCAACAGCAGCACTGACATGAAATAATTAGAAGGGAAGCCTTTTAAGTCAGGTAACTCTGTAAACTGGTTAGTTCTGCTCTTTTCTTGAAACAACTAATTTGTATTCAGTACACAACAAAGAACCACACTGCCATTAAGTGTTTGTCCAACGACACCATTTTTATGCTTTCACTGTACTGGTTAAGTCACATACTCTAAATGCTTGCATAAAATACGCATACAAAATAGCATAATTACAGGGAGAAAAATATTAATCAAATTAATTCCAAGCAGTGAAAGTTATTTTAACTTCTTCTGGTGGTTTGACATGAACTGAGGAAAAGAAACACAGAAGAGGCATCACTGCTCACAGCACTGACTCAATTGCTTGCTGTGAGAACAAGGCCTTGTGTGCCTTTGTTCCAGACCTGTGTAGCAGCTGCAACAGTTTCATATTTGTTCAAATTTCAAAACAAATAATCAGTAAATCAGAAAGCACTGGCTGCTGCTGCAGAATTGCAGGGTCATTTATTATTAATTGCTTTTGTTGTTGTTGAATTCACCTTCTTAAGCCATGAATCTCTTCCTACAATATTCTGCAAAAGACAACTGCTGGCACAAAAAGTGTAAGTGCCACATATAAGCCATAAGAGAACAGATGAATCCAGACTGATGAATGACAAGGAAGCAAGCTGCCTGGGGAAGATTTGAGCAATGGGCATGACATAGCAGAGAGACCTGCCCTCTGATACTTCCACAAGCATTGCTGCAAAGGGGAACCTGAATGAGGAAACTGAAAAAGATTGTGAGGTAGACTGGCAGCCATCCACCAGCAGACAGAAAATTATAATATTCCCTGATAACAATTTTATCTACATGAAAAAGTATGACAGGCATGTCTTAAAAATGATAAGCATGAAGAACATGAAATATTTATGTGAGGCAAGATCTTTTAAGCTAACTAATTGAAAGAAATAAATTTTCAGGTCTAAAATAATGTAAAGCAACTTCAAAGCAAAAAATCCAACCCAAATTAAGAATAATTGCTGAGTCAGTGTTACTTGAGGAATTGAGTAAAATGTAATAATATATGTGCAGCAAGCTTGGGCAATGCTAGTACAGGGAGAATCTACAGGAGAACTTTCAGGAAGGAGAGAACACATTTGTCATCTGTGGTAAATGAAAGGACAAATGAAGAATTAGGAAGGATTTAGACAAGCACCAGAAAGTGACTATGGCAATGCTAAGGCATAGGCTGAAGTGAGAGAAAGTGGTGATACACAGAGTGACTGTGAAAGAAGGTAGCAAAGAAGCTCGAACATTTTTCTTCAGTATTGTCTAATCCATGTAATCCGTCAGCTAAGATTTTAATTTAGGCAGAAAGGTACAGCTGGAGTCGAGAAACTGAAATAAGACTCTTGAGTACAGACATGAATTTGTATTTTTCTCCATGAGTAAGAGAAGGGAAAAAAGCAAAAGGCTGTGCAAAACATCATCACAGAAGGAGACTGAATATTGTAAGATTCCAGAAATTACAAAGGAGGAGCTAGTAGAGAAGAGAGACACCAAAACAGAGTGTGGTCACACTTGCAAACCTCCTAAAACTGGAGTGCATATGGAAAGGCCAAGTGCATATGGAATGACCAACAATTAAGAGGAAGGCTGATTAATGTTTGTTGAGTAAAACTGAAACATGTCTACGTTGCAAATGAAGAGAAGGGCATGAATAAACGTGGCAGCTCAAAAAGTACAAAATACCACTGTGGAAATGGGAACCCAAGACAAACAGGGAAGAATTGTAAGACAAAAGTGAGAGGGCCTAAGAGATGAAGACTACAAAGGGAAGATCTGATAGAGATGACAGTGATGACAAATGGAGCCAAGGAGGAGAGAAAAGCTGTCTAAACCTATTTTAAAAATGGAAGAGAGTAGGAAATGGTAAGTAAGAAGGCATGAGAATGGCACAAGAGCTGACTGCATGACTGCAAAAGATGTAGAAAAACAGCCAAGAGGAAGAAGTCCCAAGTATAGAAGAATGAAATCAACAGCAACAGAACCAGAGAATGCATGGTGGAAAACACAAAGGCACCTCTTCTCTTTACCAAAGCCATGTATGTTTCACAAAAGTATTCAGGAGTTTACATGGGCTCAAAAAGAATGTAGGCGACAGTAATAAAATATATCAAGGCATGGTAAGGAACAGCAGCACTGTTCCAATAACCCTGGAAGTCTCTCAGCTTCAGAACTCTTCAGCCACAGAAGGGTAATGATCACAATTTGAAAACCACTCTACAGGTATAACTGCAATTTTCCCTTCAAACCAACCAAAATATCTGACAGGGAGAAGGGAAGCAGGTCACCCTCATTTCATGGAAGCCATTATTTTTTCCACCACCGTTCTGTTTTCCATCAGTCTTTTAGGGCTTCTCATACAAATGCAACTGCTTATTAAATGAACCTGGTGAAGATTACTATCTCATTCTCAGCAAAACTGAAATGTTTGGAACAATGCAGTGAGGGAAAAATTGAAGGCTGAGAAAATTTTCCATCAAAAGCCTGTGCCTAATTATATCCTATGCAATGGCTCGCTGAAGAACCTAAACTGTGCTACCTCAAACAATCTTTGGGTTTTGTACTGCTGCCAAAAAGATTTACCCTATTTCCTGTGACTCTTGGATTCAGTAACAAATACAAGTGGTATACAAATACTCATCTGTAGATGCAATTAATGTACCACAGACTTCTAACAGAATTTTGCTGCTCCCTGAAAGTCCACACTTGCAAAAAATCAGATTCTAACTTGCTGCAAGCAGTGAAGGCATCTATACAAATTTTAACCTATGAAATTGCAATTTTCAGCTCATGTAACTTATTACAACCTAGAGTTGTCATGTGCTAGCCTGTTCATTTCAACAACATCTAAAAAACCTTTATACTGCATAAATAATGTACTATATCCATAACAACAGAATGCAGTATGCTGTATGATTGATTACCTTGGCATTTAGCTCCTGTGGGGACAGCTTTTGTGAAACATGGCTCTATCTAACTCCATGAAAATTACCTTTTGGTGAAACTGTCTGAATGATCAAACTTAGGTATGGTTAGACATAATGTCATTAACATTGCGTAGGCAGGTACAAACTTTCACTTTTCACACTGTACTAAAGCAATGCTGTTCTACATCTGTTTCTCTAGGAATCGCAGAGAGATCGGGGGGATCAATTTAAATCAGTGATTTGAATCACTAATTATAAACCCCATTAAAATCCAGACATTTTTAATTCCCACAGTTTGTTTCACATGTAATCACTGCTACTTTTATTTTTTTATGCCAGTACTCTAGGGCACAGTTGTTTTACACTGGACTTAGCACAAAATGTGTACCACTATCTTATGCTAATCATTTAAATTCATAGTTTTTCCTTTTGCATTAGCAAATTATAGAAGAGCCATCCCTTTTTTTGCCAATTGATTATTGCTCATTTTTTAATCATGGCTAGTGTCAAGCTGACTCCTATTCCATCTGAAATTGAAACTGATTCCAACCAGAATTTTAAATTCTTTTCGAAAATATGTATATTATATGTATATTATTTTAAAGTTACCAATTAAATAGGACCACTCTAAATACAGCACACACATGTAGGCAAAATTAAGTTGATCCAAGCAGATGCTGTATTGTAAGTTTAACATTTATGTCTACATTCTCTGCTGCTAGCAAAATTTACTACTTCTAAGCATCGTATCTTATGAGATTTTGGTACAGCTAAAAGACTCAAAGCTAATTTACATTCACCGGCTGAAAGAGGATGGTTAGAATAAACAAAGATAACCAATTCCTCAAATCCAAGTTTTTCAACTTTTAATGGCACCTTGAATTTAACTTATCAAATATATAAAAAAAATAAAGTATTTCAGAACTAGGAAAGGATACAAGTTGTTATGAAAAAGCAGTTAATTTTCCCTGTTAAAGACTGTTCTCTTAATCACATCTCTATCTGAAAGTTAATCAGCAACTTTATTTCTTGAATATTTTTTTTTATTTTTCTAGCAAATTCTTTCATAGGTCATTCCTTAATATCTTAATTTTAGCCACCATTTTTTAAGTTCTTAAAAAAAGTACCTAACAAATTAAAATATGTATTTTAATAACTCTTCTT
This sequence comes from Vidua chalybeata, assembly GCF_026979565.1. Classification (NCBI taxonomy): domain Eukaryota; kingdom Metazoa; phylum Chordata; class Aves; order Passeriformes; family Viduidae; genus Vidua; species Vidua chalybeata. The sequence goes on along the minus strand of NC_071531.1, from coordinate 88,018,261 downwards.
TTAATTGTTATTGAGTCAATTATTTTTATCTATTATATTATTAATAAATATAAGATGATTTTTCCCCCATTCCCCCAAATATTTGCAACATATATAGAATATGTGAAGGAAATGAAAACAAGAAGGATAAATATTAATCTCTCTGATTTGAAAACAGATCACAACATGCTTAGAAAGCTGTCAGGAGAAGTCATTTTAGCCTAACTTTACCGCTCATTGGGAGCTCCAGTGCAAACAGCTGAACTGCTCTACCGACTTTCTGGTGTTACACAATCTGCCTGCAATTACCATTTGCCATCCATCAGTAAGTACTGGGGACAGGCACAGCCAACTCAAACAGCAGCCTCTGGCTGGAGTGTAGGCACACTGCCACATATTGCCCTGCTGGGGCGTTCCACCTCTGGCAGAAACCAATGCTTAAACTTACTATGCTCAGTATTTCCTGAACTGCCGAGGGGTCAGGCAGGGCTTCCTTTGGCCACATTAATTCTTCCCTGAGACCAATCCTCAAGGATCATTTAGAGTCATTGGTCCTTAGTATTTCAATCTTGATGAAAATCTGAAGGGAACAACCATAACACACCCCAAACACAGGAATTATATTCAAATGCTACTTTCTCCACTACCTGTGGTGGTTGATTTATATTTGTATAATCCTTCAATTCTTGACCTAGTATGAAAGCCAACACTTTTTTTTTTTTCTTAGAAACCTTTTGCTTCTGTTATATTAAATACAGTCAAACAAAAGAACTGTGACTTTTAAACTGATTTCAGAGACATTCCAGTATTTCTCCACTGAGAAATGGTGGGCCCTAAGTGCCTGGTTCTCTTTGCACAGTCACACATTTTTGCAAGAGGAACATTTTATTTTCAAATTAGGATTTTTGCTTTCTTCAGGACTACAAGTCTTTGCCACAGAGAAGTGTATGATTTCAGCATTATGGAGGTGCTAAAATTATTTCTGCCTCAGAACAGCAACCTGATTATAAAATCCAATTATGATTTGATTGCATCCACAAACCTATCTCCTCACACACATATTTTAAATGGTTTACGCTTCCTTTTTAAGTTCTTGCAATTCACAAAATTTTGAGGATAAAATTTAATGATCTATTGAAAATAAATAAATAATTTGTTATATCACATTGTACTTGGCATACAACATTAGCTCACAGAACATTTGCTAGAGGTACTGTTAACTGAATATCCTTGTTACATTATGCATGACTTCCCAAAGCACTGAGTACATAATATCCATCATGAAATTCAGAATATATAACTACATTTAGAAAGAAGTATATCCAGACCTATGATCAGCATTCTGACATCTCCAGTTATAAGTTTTAATTAAACTTGCTTTTGTATTAAGTCTATTTTTATTAAATAAGTACAGAATCCTCCTTTATACATTATGTATAAGTAAAAAAAAAAGTAAAAAGTAATTTGTAGGTGCCTTTTTCTAAAGGCATAATTCAAGTCACTGTTCCATAACTCCACAGTTGTGAAGAGGCACCACTGCTAAAGGTGATCAGTTTCTTTGAGAGCTTCAGCACCTTGCTGGCAATCCATTTTAGCACCCCAAATACTGCCTCCAGTGACAACAAGCTAATAAATGAGATCAATGGGTAATAGAGAGCACAGATTATTTGTAAATTTTGAAATATCTGAGACAGGCTGTGCTTCCAACCATTCTTTCTTTGAAAGCACCTTGGACAGAGGAGACATGTGCTCTTTCATTGTTTAAATGTTTCTAACAGCACACTAATTAAATTTAAATTAAATCACCCCTATTAAATAGTCTGTGATTTAAGACTCAAAAGATATATTTAAAATACAAGGATATTTTACTTTATCTTAAGAAATCTTAAGCCTTAGTCAGACACCACGTGACCCAGTCAGGGGTGTCAGGTCCAAGCTTCTCTACTAGGAAGTCCACTGTGTCTCACTGAAGAGGCAGCTACAAGAATCAGCTGAAGTATTATTTAATTTATAATGTTGCAACACTCCAAGAAATATACTACAGAGCAGATTTTTTATGAATATCTCATATAAGTAAAATAAATTAAAACCTGTTACCAGCATACAACTATTTTAGTGCAGTTATAATTAATGAAGCTGCCACGACGGCATATGCAAAAAACAGTATAATTTGTTAAAAAATTATTCAGGACAACATTTGGATGACTGGAGGCCAGAACAACACCTTCAACTAAATGCATTTGGATCAAGGCACTTGCTTGACAACTAAGTTTTCTCTTTTTTTCTATGAAGTGCCACCCTGTAAACCGATGGCTGTGCATTCTTTTCAACTGGAGCTGAATTTAAATAGGCAAGGTCACAACTACAGAAGAAATAAACCATTTCAAAGTGCTAGGGCTTTTAACATCAATGAGAAATCACCTGCCAGTACACAAAAATAGTAACAGGATTAACCATATCAGCTTTTTTCTTGTCTGATTTATATATATATATATATATATATATATATATGGGAAAAGTGAGAAATTAAAACACCTACTCCAGGCATGATTTCAGGTAATTGAGATTAAAGTAGAGAATATATGATGCAACTGGTTGTACTTTTTAGTTAAACTCTGATACCACTGAAACACTGAGTATCACATCCAGAGCAAGAATATTTATAAGCAGTACCATGTCAGAAGTGCCACTACATCAATGACATCTGTATCTTTTACTATGTAGAAACAACTCAATTGCTTGAAACAAAATCTAGATAGCATCAAAATTTAACTAGTGCCGGAATGGAAGGCACAGGCAGGCACTCCATAATAACCCGCTGCCACATGCTAGAACACTTGGCAAAACTTTACAAGGGAAACCTCAGATCCTGCACAAGTACCAGAAAACACAACTATGAAATGCCTCAGAAAGATTTTTCCTAGTTCTCATGAAAGCTAGGAATTTGTAGAGGGGTATTTTCAGATGCTGCAGCTCCTCTAATTACAGAGCAAAACAAAAAGAAACCCTCAATCCTCATGATTCAAATGGAAAGAAACAGATATATAAAATATCTGGTGACAGGTTGAATCTTGAACCCAAGAGCAAAATGTACCCCTGAGGTATGTCTAAAAGACTTTTAAGTTCTCCTCAGCAATATATTCCAACTTCAGTTTCCAGAGGAAGCAGAAAGTCACAAGCAAAATTTAACACTGGAATGTATCACTACTATATTAATGTGAAGGATAAAGAAATGACTTGCTTTTAACTTTAGCCCTAACTTAATGACCTGATTGTGGAAGTTAAACCCATGTATCTCATCCTGATTCTTTTGGTAAAATTAAAGTTTATCATCAGATATTAAAAAAAAGTAAAACTACATTCAAGTTCTCCTTTCAAAAACATGTTTAAAAATAGCTTCCATTAAGTCAAGGCCGTACCTCCAATTGTGCATTAGGACAGAATTTTTAATTTTAAATAGCTTTCAAAGCTACAAGACAGGACAGATGAATAAACTTAGAAAATAGATACACAATGGCCAAAAATTAAAAAAAAAATCCAGCTGTTTCTCAAACTACTAGATATTGTCTGATGACTATAAAGAATACTCCTATGTAATCTATCCCACTCCCTTTTAAAAACCATTCCCAGAAAAGGTGACTCAATAAGGATGCCTCACAAACAACAAGAAAGTACCAAATTTCAAGTGGCCTGACTTTCCTGAAGAGTACCAAAGAATCCTCATCCAAAGGAAGAGTTCAGAATATTTCAGGCAAAACAGTAAAATATAAGATACAGCTTCTATCCTCTCCTTCATATGTACTACAGAAGATGCCTCTCTGTATCCAGAGCCTTGAGATTTTTTTCAAGCATTGCAGAGGCATTTTCTATACTTTTGCAATTTGACTCTCCAAATGAGAGTAAAATCTATTACTGACCTTGAATACCATGTTTTTTTCTATTTTGCTGGACTGACACTGTGATGAGTAAACTTTACTGCTGTAATTCAAGGAACAGTGCCATAAAAACACTGGCAGTCAATTAATGAAAAGCTAAGATGGCTATACAGTATTCTAACTGGAAAGGATGAACACGTTTACAAAAACACTTCTTGTTTTCAAGAAGCCACCATAATCCATATCTACACTTTTAATTATAATCTGCATGCATCTGACAGTTTGTATGGTTCATTGCCAAAAAAGTGACAAAGCTGTTGAAATTCTGATGCCCTCTGTGTAACAATTTGACCTGGAAAACACGTTTGGAAATACCTCTCAACAGGAAGGTGATGTTACCAGCAAGAGATACAGAGATCAGTGGAAACCTGAGTTACCTGCAGGTACTGGAACAAAAGCTTGTACCATCTTCACATCATGTATACATTGCAATTTCTTTTTAACTCCATATTTCTACTGTTTCACTTTTTAAAAGCCCTTCAGACAAGAGAGAGGAAGGACTGTCAAGCAAGGAAGCAAGTAAGGAACTAGCATGACGAAAGTGAAAAAACATGCTCAAATCTCTGCTCCAGCCCTCCCCTCCACCCCAAAAAAAAAGAAAAGTCTAAGGAATTTGCTCAATGTGTCCCACTGCTCTTGCCTGCACATGTGAACAGAAGTAAATCCTGATTACAGACTGCTGTGAGGAAAAGCAAGCTGAAAGATCACAAGGCACTTAGTACTAGTCACAAGGTCAGCAAAATTTAGAGAATCTAACATAATGGACAACAATTTATTAACTTGTCAAGGTAGCATGCAAGGAAAAGCTTCTTAGAATTCAAAGCTAAATGGCAATTTAAAAATTCAGTCCACGAAGACTTACATAACACTATTTAAAATAACACTTGCATTCACCAGCAATGAGTGTTCTAGAATATCTTCAGTTAGACTTATGGAAGACTCATTTGGTTTAGAAGCTCCTTACAGTAAGAAAGCTGTTCTAAGGCCAGCCTGGAAAATATGAGTAGAGTTACAGAGGATATTTCCTGCTCCTTCACTAAGTTAAATGGTTGGTGGTACTGCAATACAGAAGTAGTTTACCATCCACCTTTGACACAATTTTCCAAAAGGCAACTCATTACCTTTGCTTACAAATACCACACTTAAAGTGCATGTATTTTAATTACAGTAAAATCACATCTGTAGTGGTTGACGGACAAAGAGACTTCTGTGCTGACATGTTCAGCATTTTACAGCTGCCTAAAAGTAAAAACAGACTGAAAATATTTCCACTGAATGGTGAGGGTAACAGATGAATAGCTCTAGCAGCTATAGATCTACCTAATGTTTCAAGCTTACCAATTAAGAGCCAGGAAGAGAGCAAAAGGTTCTGGAAAGATGCTGTGTGGCTTTCTTTCATAGTGAAACACATCAGGGCAAAAATATCAGGGCAAGTAGCTCATTGTTTTTAATACTGTTTATGACACTATTTCATTCTAGTATTGAGCTTGTGACTCAAATATCTGAAAAATGCTTGAGCTAGAAGTGTCTTTCTGAGGACAGTACTATATTAAGACAACTTCAAACACGCTAAGCATCTTACTGCCAAAGGTAATTTTAGACATCAGTATGCAGAGGGACAAAGCAAGAGTCCTATTCAACATCACCACAAAGCAGAATAAACATGCAAACAAAAAAGCCAAACTTGAAAATTGCAATTTCTCGCTGTGCGTTTGAAACTATTCTCTGGTGCATATTCTGGAGATACTGTTGAAAACAGATGCAGTTTGCTTTGAGGTCTACATGATATACACTAAGAAAAATTACAGAACTGCCGAACAATTTATGTACAACATAGAGTTTTCGCTATGGCCAAATCATCTTTGTCCAATAGCACATAATTTAAAAATACTCTTCTTTTTGGAATACTTCCACACTTACTAGAAGATGTTTCTAGAGAAGTTGTGGATTCCCCATGAGTGGAAGTGTTCAATGCAAGGGTGGATGGGGCTCTAAGCAACCTGGGCTAGTAGGAGGTGACTCTGCCCATGGCAGTAGAGTTAGAACCAGATGATCTTTAAAGTCTCTTCCAACCCAAACCATTCTTTCATTCCATGATTTCAGCAACCAGGGAAAACCTAACTGCTGCTATCTACTGAAGAAATAGCTTGCTCTTCCTCCTGGGACCCTGCTGTTCAGGCTACAGCCAGAGAACACCCAGAATACATGAAACCAGAAGACGATGGCAGCATTTCTCACACACAGTGAAAGTACCATGTTCATGAGAATTGGTATTTTATCAGTACTATGATTAGTACTATGAGACAGGAAACAACAGAATGATCAGTAGGAGTCACCGTACCAGATTAGAGACAGAACTAAAACTCACTACACAACAACTCAAGCTGGCTAGAAAGCTTACACTGTACTTTGCCTTTCTGTGAAAGTTACTAAAAGAGAACATCAACAAGGATTAAGTGAATCACTCTCCTAGTTTCTACTTGTCAATTAGAAATGCTTCAGCAGATCCTTTCAGACAAGAGCTGCTTATCTTCTACCCCAGCCAGAGGCACTCCCTGTGCACCTGTAAAGTCCCTTTGATCTACCTCATTTCTCCAGAGGGACTTACAGACCTGCTCCAAAACTGGCATACCATTCACAGTCTGGAAAAGGCTTCACTAGATATTACCCATAGGTGAACAAAGGGTTACTCAGCCATTATCTTTGTTCTGGCTATTGAGAACAGAACTGAGTAAGATTTTTCTGATTCCTCTTGCTAACATAAAAAGCTAAAAATTGGAAGCAGAAACAGAATACTTTAACACAGAAATCCATCCTTATATTCATAGATTTTAAGATGGAAAGCTTCTAGAATAATATAGGTCTCAGATGGCCACAAAATGATCCTTACATTAAGTCAATACCTGCTTATTGAGACAGATCAGATCCTTGGATTATACAGTAACTTATGTATCTTTTATGTATTCTTTTAACCATCTTTTAACAGGTGCAGTGATATTTACACATCTTTTAAGCAGTTTTACAAAGGGATATCCTTCCAGAAGTCTAGAATAGTTTGATGCTACTGTGAATGCTCTTAGTGACAGAAAAAAACCCCAAGCACTTCTATATATGCAGGCTGTATTAATCTTTTTTATGCTCTTTATGTTCCTACCAAGAAGCCTTCTAGGAGTTTAATTCACTCAGTGTCTGACATTCAAATGCAGTTACCAATTTGTAAAATTACAGAATCTGTAAAAATCTGAAAACAATTTCAACTGAAGACTGGGTTTGAAATGCAATGCCTAATGAATTACACACAGAATTGTCTTTCAAATGCCTTTCAGAACAAACAATACAGGAGATTTTCTTTAGCACCTGAAAAACTAATCTCATTGATTTATAGCAATTAATTAAGTATGTCAACTCAAATTACCAGAATTCATATTTTAATTGGTGAATCAGATATCTACACTAATCTCCTGCTCTTTGTCTACATTTAGGTGCTTTCTGAAATTTTTCATTATCATTGACATTATTAATTATGAGAACAGTTAGAAAATTAATTAATTAGAAAACAGTTCAGGATGAACTAGAGCAGGAACTCACAATGATGCCTCACTGACTACCCAGAAAGTGCTTTCAACCCATGGCAGTCAGAGCAGCCCAGTCTCAGAAGAGCAATGGCTGTCTAGCTTTTAATGAATAAACACACATACAGTGAAGTCAGCTTCCCGCAAAGTGCGGCCCCAAGCTTACTCCTCACCTGTGTCCACATGGCAACTCTGAAAAAGGGAAAACAAATACAGGACCTGTCTTTCTGCCACGGTACAGACAAACTCTGCATTCACTGGCAACAGAGGGAACTGGATGGAATTCCCTTAGAAATATGCTCACAAGAAAATTCCTTTTTGTGATGCAATACTATGACATCAAAAGTCCTTTCACCAACTTCATCATACAGTTGATTTCTGATAAGCTCCTAAGTAAATTACTTTCAAAGTTAATAAATAATTTTTCTTCCTTTCTTGAGGCCGAAACTGTGATCTGGTCCGTCTGTCACGGGATAAATCCGAACAGCCTGGCCATATCAACCCATTTTAATGACACGTCAACTTTTTACAGACTTCAAAACAAATTCTAAATCAATGTTTTTCAGCATGACACCTTTTGCTTTTCTGTGAACTTTGTTTGAGCCACAGTCAGACCTAGCAAATACAGCAAACCTAACTGACAGAATTAAGCATAAATGTGTTGCTTATAAGATCAATCAGACAGCTTCCTATAATCTATTTTTACCTCTTCTAATTTTAGCTCTTTCTTTGCTTTACATTTGTCAGCTGGGTCCCTGTCTTAGGTTTGCATGACAAGGTTTTGGTAGCAGGGGGGAGCTCCTGCTGGCTTCAGAAGCCATCACTGTAGCTCCCCCCTGCTTGACAAAGCCAATGCCAGCCAGCTCCAAGGAAGACCCACCACTGGACAAAATCAAGTCCATCAGCAATGGTGGCAGTGCCTCTGGGATAAAATAGTTAAAGTTAAAGGAAGGAAGAAAAACTGCACAGCTGCAGCTGAAAAGGAGTGAGAAAATGTGAGAGAAACAGCCCTGCAGACACTGAGCACAGAAGGATGGGGAGGAAGTGCCCTGACGTCGGAGCAGAGATTTTCCTCCATTCCATGGTGCCAACCACAGTAAGTCCACCTGCTGCCCATGGAGCTCCATGGGGGAGCAGAGACCCACCTGTAGCCGGTGGAGAACACGAGGTAACAGCAGATGGATGCCTGAAGGAGGCTGTAAACCCTGTGGGAAGCCCACACTCCAGTAGGCTCCTGGCAGATGTAGCAGGGCTCTTGGAATGTGGTGAAACAACTCAAACAATGCCCTGTTTTGCAAGCTATCAATGGTGGGCTGAGAGGAGGCATCATGTGCCAGGTTTGGTATTGAACTATGCTAAAACCAGTCTGTTTCACCAGCCCCCAACTAAAACCCTGAGAGTGGGCCAAAGACTTGGTATGGAAGTCCCTAAGATGAGCTGAAGACATATGACTGGCACTCAACCACTTTACACTGAAACAGTCCAGTCTGCTTCCATAGATTCGGTTCTTTTAACATATTCCTTCTTAAAGTGTGTGTATGAAGCTCCCTTCTTTGAAGTGGGAATGTCCCTTCACAGATATTCCTTGTGGCTGAGTGAAAGAGATCTGCCCACAGCTGCTGGTATGGCAAATTACATCAACCTCTATTTAATGACTGTTTCTTTTTGCTAGCTTCAATATAGCTAGCAAATATAGCTTTGACATAAGAGCACTATACTATACTAAATGCTAATAGTATTTTTAGCTTTTAAACTGTGTAGTAAATAATTCTGATTAAAATCTTTTATCTAATCACTTGTCATAACAAATCATTCATTTTACATAAATGTATCTGATTTGCCATCTTGAATCCTGTAGGACAAAGTAACTTAAAGCACTGACAGTGTGGGGCTAAGATCAGATCCAGCCTCACCGAGGCTTTTCTCTGTGAAGGAGTTCAGAAAGGAAGGGGGTCCTCTCTGCACCTCGTGACTCAGTGGGATGGCTCCTCTAGTAAACTTTGTCTGAAGCTCCCCCTCTCACTCACAACAACAGGACCTGTGGCCCCATGGAGAGAGGAGCCCAGACTGGAGCAGGTTTGCTGGAAGGATTTGTGACTCCCATGGGGGATCCACACTGCAGCATCTTGTTCCTGAAGGAACAGGGACCCACGTTGGAGCACTTTCTGAGGAGCTGCAGCCTGGGGAAGGACTCATGCTGAAGAAGTCCATGGAGGACTGTCTCCACTGGGAGGAAACCCATGCTGGATCAGGGGAAGAAGGTGAGGAATCCTTCCGCTAAGGAGGAAGGAGCAGCAGAGTCAATGTGAGATGAACTGACCATAGCCACATTAACAGCCCACTCATCCTGCTTGGGGTAGAGAACTCGGGATTGAAGTTAAGTCCAGGAAGTTGGGAGGGGTGGGGAGAAGGTGTTTAAAGATGTTTTAATTTTCTCATTATCCTACTCTGATTTGGTTGGCTATGACTTAAATTTTTTCATAAACAAAAAGCTTCAGTTTTTATTCATAGAATTATCCTAGGAAGGATGAATTTCATAAATTCTATGCATTTCTTATGTTAGTAAATACCTTGAATAGTTATAATGACCCTTAGCACTACTTTTGTAGATACACAGCCTGCTAGAATATTAGGTGATGGGAAATTAAAAATGCTAGTAACTTTTGGCATTTTTAACAGCATATGAATTAGCAAAGAAAATGGACCGAGATTGTAATTTATTATGAAACTTAATGATCTTGATGAGCTTTCACCTCAAATAGCCACTCACGCACCTCATGTAAATATACACTTACTGTGACAGTAATTATTCAATCACTGTCCCTTGTCCACCCACAATTTTTCTTGCTGAAAATTTCAAAGCCTTGGCAGATTGTTCAAAAAGGATGAAGACAGGAGAATAAGATACTTGTATAAACCAGGTGTAATCCTATTACATGCTGCTGACTGCCTTACTGACATATGCTCAACTTACCTTACTATCAGTCATAACGGTTTGCTTTTCAAAGCTGCTTATAAGAAAATTCTACTTATTTGTAAGTATTTTCCTTAAAGTATGAGGAAGGACCAGTTGTCAATCTACCAAAATTCCCACCATGGCAAACTATGAGAAAGTAAGCAATTCCTCATACACATGCAGCTCCAGCTGTAGGAACACATCTACACTCTGCAAACCTGGGACCTGGACACTGTAAAAGTGGTGCCTCCACAAGAACACTCCAGGACCTCCACCACAGAGAAGACCAGAAGAAAAAGGGCTAGCAGGATGCTGCAGGACCTATATGGTGGTGACTTTATTTCTACTTATGTCTCTCTCTTTCTCTTCACCCCCCACTCTTCCCTGTACCTCACATTTACTGTTAAATAAAATCTGTATTCTTGACCTTGGAATATGGTCTTGTTTGCACCTTCATTTGGACAAGACATCTTTTAAAACCCGAATCCTAGCAATGGTCCAGCAAAATATTACCACTATATATTCATTTGAAGGAATGTCAGAAAAATATGAGACCTTACAGTATGAAGAAAACAAAACTAGCAAAAAAAGCCCGTCAAAACTTTTCTCTAAAAATACTGAGCACATTTCCTAAGGCTTTGCTACTAGATGATGCTATTATCTTTCTTCCTGTTATTCCCCTTTGCTTCCTCTTGGTTTCCCCACAGCAGAAAGTAACCAAATAGAAGCAATAGCAGCTTGAAGTTAGACCTTTCAAAAGAAACAGAAAACAGGATAAAGAGGCAGCAAGAGATAATAAACCTGTAAGTCCACAAAAAATTTCATGAAAGACTAGAGGAAGAACAAAACAAAACAATACAAAAAAGAGTGAAAGGACTTAGAGAAAGGCCTTAAAGAAAAGGAACACTGAGGGAACTAACACAGAAAGACCCAGGTCCTAATGGACTCCATATACAAGATGGAACTTCATTTGGGGGAAGTATGGGCTTACCAGATTTCCCATGAGGTATTAAATAATCACGTGTTAGTTACTAGCTTGGCATTTCTTATTAACAAACTGCTTGGTTTATCAATGCAGCTGATAGTGTGAAAGAACAGAAAACTTATTAAAATCTCTGCACACTGTGGTAAAAAAAGATATTGCACTACTCCTGATCTGATATTTGTCATGGGAGGACTGACAAAACACTAAATTTTTAAAAACTCTGGAAAAACTATATTTGAGAGAACAACCAAGAACTTTTTCTCTCTTTTAATGCTCACTTAAGATTCAGCATAAAGCAACTGGAATCCTGGTGACTGCATGACCCCAGAGCATTCTGAAGAAACAACCATCAGAAGAATTTTAAGATGTTGGTAACTGCAGCATTATCAGTCAGAATGCAGATAATGGTTTTCTGATTGCCCAAATCAATTTTCATCACTAGCAGCAATTACAACTGCTATAGCAGACTACGTACAATACTGCAAGTAACACATTCCAAGAATATAAATGGGGGGATGCTGAGAAAACAGAACTGCTTAATTTAAAACTAAATACCATTGCATGCTGCATGAAGATGTCATCAAAACACATCTGAAAGATTACCCCTGCTCATCAGCCAATTAACTCATTCTGAAGTTCACATCTGAAATATGGAGCAAAGTAGAACTCCTGCATCTGAAGTCTATGATCTAAGAAAGTTTCAAACACATAAGGAAAGCTGCAAAGCAGCTCAGAATACTACCAGAACAAACCAAGGTGAAAAATAAACAAGTTTGACCTATCTCATACAGCTTACTTGTGAAATGCAATCATCTGCACAGTATTTATATGGATAGAATTGAGGAATGTGAATACACCTGGCTTTTCACAACCGAACAGGAAAAGACCTTTCAATCCAGAGAAAATACCCACTTCCCAAATAAACGCTTTGTGTGAAAGCTACTGTAAGCCTAAGGTCAGTATGTCTGCCTTGGCTGGAGTTTCCCACTTCAGGATTATGAGCAGAGGTGGAAAAGAGGGTGTAGATCTCCAGAAGTTCAGTTCCAGGCAATTTTTCTGTACTGTGTTGATTATGGTATCAAAAGACTGTGGTCAGCCAAAGGCAAGAAGAACTCCACGCTAATAAACAACGATTTGCTGTTCCAAACAGGTATGGAACACAGCAAATGAGCTTGGAGTAACAGCTTTAAATGTTGTGCTTTAGAGGGAGAGAAATTTCAAATACTGGTTACTAAACACTATTAAGGAGTAACACAGAGCAGATAAAAAAATGAAGTATCATTATTTTCCTATAGTGGTCTATTTACTAAGATGAAAATGCTCAAAGAAAGGTTTATAACATTTTAGAACTGCTTTATTTTTTTTTTCTTCTTTTCATACTGGTGGATCTGTTGCTCCAGCATTGTCTATTGCCTCTTACTCCTTGGCCAGAGTCAGGGAGGACTAAAGCCATCTTCCATGTTCTGCTCAGAGACTACTCAGGAGGGTGTTAAATCAGTGAAGAAACTGAACAAGAAATTTTGGAAGCCAGGAAGAAATGATGCCACTGTGCAAGACTAGCAGAGCTCCTGAATTGCTTTCCCTGTGCTCCAGCACACTGCCATGTGCAGGCAGAAACCCGATGGTGGAATCCTGCTCCTAATATTCACAAAGACAGGCAAAGAGTAAAAATGAAGCGGAGTAATATCTACCTCCTTTGCTCTAAAGAGGGGTGGATCTGAAGCAGCAACTCCAGTAAACACTCACTTCTGTGCTGAACCCCATCCAAGAGTTTTGGTGGAATGCTGCCAAAGCATTCCTCAATTCTACAACTACCAAGAGTTATTAGTAACTATATTATACAAATAAATTATTACAACGTAAGTAATGAGGAAGAGTGAAATGCATACTTACTCAGTTTGCAATTTTCATAGCCTAAACTTTCAGTGAGAAAACCTAAGTGTTTCTTTTGCGCCCCAAAATGCCAATTTTATTGTTGATTCTGAAATAAATAAAATTGTGTAGTCTTTAACACATTGAAAGCTCTGAAGCCCAGCAGTTGTCTCCAAAACCTCCGTTCCAATCAAACTTACACAGACATTCTAAAACCAACAATTTTTCCTGAAGAACAACAAATTAAACTGTGTCATATTCCTGGAGTCTACTGGAGAAATTTCATCAGTATTGCCCTAGAAATTTTAAGCAATCATTTACAATCAAGTAAGACAATAACTTTTGTGCTCCCTAACATGCCAGAAATCCTGTTACTCTGCTCTAAATAATCCATATTACATATTTCATCAAAAGCTCCCCTAGAACTGCAAGGCACCAATATTAGAAAAAGACCCCAAAAGTTTGAAGAAAAAAGAAGCTTTCTCTCTTCACCATAAATGTCCAAGTGAACACAAAACAAGGAATAAGGTATAGGTATATCAGTGGCAATGAAGATGCACTTGTGTTGACCCACTGTGCATCTACCTCATCCCAGCAGATCTTCAGGGAATAGGAGAGTATTTGCAAGGTCCACAGTCCCACTACTATGCTTCTGTGTCAGGTGTACAAAGAAATCACCTCAGTGACAGGTGAAACATCAGCTTTTGGCATGTAGAGCAGCAAAATCTCATCACATACCACATATGATTAAAAATAAGTTGTGAACATTATACTCACAAAATTCAATTGCCATAGCCATGGTCATTTAGTTTAAATGGTCAATCTGATAAATATGTTTGAAATCCTCAGTGTGCTGTTGGATGCAATGAAAAGGTTTACAGAAGCATGGGTAATTGGCAAATCAATCCATCAGAATCCTTACTTGTAACTTGTTCAGGGTCACAACACTGAAATATTGGTTTAATCATAGAAATTATTAATTGCAGAAAAGACAGGATGTATTACAGCTTTACTTAAAGCAATTCAATTGTTATATTAACTGGAATCAATGTTGTTTTCAAAAAGCAAAATATAGGTAACATTTCCATACAGGCATATAATACCCATTTTCAAATATTAACTTAAAATACTGTACGATACCTTGATTTTAAAAAAATGCTTCAGCATACAAGTAGTTCAGAATCAGGAATTCATTTTCCATTTCACAACTTGACTTTGAAATGAAATTACTAAATTAGTATGTTAAGATGTTGATACGCCAAATTACTCTGTTTATTCACAGAGCTTCTCAAGGAAATTCAAAACACTCAAACCTTGCATTGAATAAATAGAGCTACTTACAGCTTTTGGATATGCGTCCAGAACACAAGAGTTAACAGACCAGAATTTCTTCTAAACTAAGGTTAATGAGATTGTTTTAAGAAACAAGTTTGACTTATTAAAAGGGATCAAATTGACATGGTAATTTCAGTTGTAAGCGCCTCACACTAAACAAACTCCCAGTTTTTGTAGAAGAACATGACCTCATTTTTTGCTGTTCTTTGTGGTTTTCAGAGTCAAAAATAATTATTGATGAAGAATAATTTTAAGTTCTGAGGCTACTCCAGCACAACACAACTCTCTCCTCCTTAAGAACAAACTCCACAATCTCAACATCCTCCAGACCATCAGAATGATCTGGTCCTGAAACCCTGCTCTAGCTCCAGAAATCACAGGGAGCTAAAGCAATGCCTCCTCAATACCATCCATGAGAGGGTCATGAGAAGTGACCAGAACAATGCTTCTTCATCATTAACCACCATGAGACTTTCACAAGAAAACTGTGACCCCAGTGATCAAGGGGATTTGGGAACCTGGATTAATAGGAGAGACAAACCAAATTCCTCCTTTACTCCTGTAAACCTCTTTTCCACACTGAAATTACTGTTCACATTCACAATGAATCCAGTGTCTCCAGCCTAAGCACAAGCTGTGGGCTAGATCTCAAGAAAAGGGAAATTCAAGGCAGAAGCAGAGGTGATATAAACACAGTAACTACAGGAATTATCCACAATGGATGAAGAATTTTCACAATATTGTGAAGTGTATATTTCTATCAGCCACACCTACTCAAGGGATTTGACTTCTCCCTTCCTGTTTAAATTTTCCTACATGGTGCAAAGATTTCTTGAGCTACATTTGGCAAGTCTATCTCAAATTCCACGAGGGGGGATGCTGGAGATTAAAACAAAATGGTGTGTTTAAGCATTTTTCTGGTTAAAATCTCAACAGAGTATGGTACAAGGACAGAAAAGAGAATGCTATATTGAGCATTACAGCTTGCAGTGATGTGATATAGGCAGGTATCAATGCCTGAATCTGCCATATCTTTGAGCATATGCCCCTTGTTCACCCATGTGTTTTTTGTAGATGTGCTCACAGCAGAAAGATTCATTGGGACTCTCAAAAATCTTAAATTATATATATATAGTATATATTTTGTAAAATCTCATAAGCAAGCACTAATTCCTGTGGGAACAGCAAAATATATTAGGGAGAGAACAGGAGAGAAAGGGAGGAGAGAAGTTAAAGCATATTTATTAACCTGCTGATGCTGTTGATCTTTTAATGTTCTATAATTATTCAGCAAGCATTCATTCCTGAGAAAAAGCACCCCTGACAACCGAGCTCTTGGATTTCTTCTACAAGTCAGTTTTCCAGCTGGGTAAGAATCCCCATCTTCACTTTTGTCCAGTGAAAATAGGAAAAAACAGTAAGGAGTATGTCTCAGTAAGGACTATGTGTTCAAGCTGGATTTCTCTAAGTTTTCAGCAGGCTACATTTTTCTTATGGACCTTAGATAAACAGCTTTTGCTCTGCTAGTCGAACTTTTTCAGGCTTTTGTTTTGCTTTGGACACCAGCATGGTGTAACTGCTACAGGACTGCCAAAACCTGAATCAGTGCACTGAACTGTCATGACTGAGCAAGTTTTACCTCCTGACACTGCTTACAGATGACTTCCAAATTATTTCTAGCAGACAGCAATCAGTGACTTCTTTTAGGGACCAGGTATCACTTCCTGCCCGCTGCTGGGAGCTGATAGTTGAGGATCACCTAACACATCAGTGCTGGGCAGGGAACATCCTGACTCCTGCTCTGCTCTCTCCTGCTGAAGCACAGACCTGTTTAGCTGCTCCCAGAAAATTCCTTTCCTACAAAAACAATTTTTTTTAAAAGAAATCAACATCTTCCTCACTTTACAATTCTCAACACATCAGTAGTGCTCTAAGGCATCAGGGTAGCAAAATACTAAAATCACTAAAGGAGAAATACAGTCCTGTTTAGCTTCACTGCAGCTAACAGTTGCTAGCAGGGCAAGGACCTTTAAATACTGGTTGAAGCCTGAAAGTACTTTAAACAGATTAAGAAATCAGTATGTATAGATATATACGCTTTACTTCTTGCTCAAAGACTACTTCTTGCCTAATTTTCTCCAGACTCTCTTCAAGTAAACAGTATTGAAATTTGTTGGAGGGTTTGAGGACTATAATTTAATCAGTACTGAGTGAGGACAAAGTATGTGCTTCTTTTAATCTTAAAACATTTCATTTGTAAATATCACATCAAATTCTCAAAAAAATGGGAGACAATTAAATATCTTAAGATTATAAAAAAAAAATCAAAACCCTAAATTTCCAGTTTTTCTTCAATAAGAACATATGAGAAGACTTCTTTTACCTGTTTTCAGAGCGTTTTGCATGAAAATTTATTTAATGGTCATAAATACCTAGAAATACTTTCTCCAAAGCATCCTTTAACAGTCTTCACTTCTTACTTAGTTTATTTATTACATGGAGATTTATCCAAGGTGGAGTCAATAACACTGCAGCTACCTACTCATCTAATCTTCTGCTCAGGCACACTCAGCAGAGCGTGCCAAAATCTGGTTAGTCAATTCCAGTTGCAGCAAGCCTGGCCTGTCCCAGCATGATAAAGGCTCAGCAAAATCTTCCCTGCAATTGCTCCTGCAGCACCAGAGGAAAAGAGAGGACATCCTTCCCTCCTGTAATTTTTCTTCACTTTTTTTCCCCTAAATTCACAAAGAATTATTATTTAATACTAAGAATGGGAAAGTAAATTTCTTTTTTGGTCATGTCAAACCTGGCAGGCTGTGTACTAGTGAAAGACAGCAAAATAATACTTTGTAACTCAAGGAGTTTGTAACCTGAGGAAGATAGTTAATAAAACAAACAAGAGGATAAAGCAGATAGATGTGAAAAACAAATTATGACCACAGCTGCTCCTAAGTGACTGGCTACTCATAATTGTTGATCTAGTCCTTTTCTCCAGCTGCTAAACTGCATTAACATGACTAAAAATACCTTTTCTACTTTTTTGGCTCTCCTTATTGCTTTCCCTTTCAAGAAAACATTACTAATTACCAAAGGAGTAGTGTATGGCAAAGTGGGTCACAAGCCATATTATGAAAGTACTAGTGAAAATGTTATCATTTTTGGAACTTCTGATTTAGGGAGCATATATTTTCTAAACTGGTTTATGTTCCAATAGTTTCTGTGTTTTACCATTTCCTCCTTCTTTATTCCCCTGGGTATCATGTACAAGCTGCTTGAGTCATATCCCACACACACTATGGAGAATTTAAACTACTATGGCCTCGAGTCTAAGATCCTGAGAAGCAGGCAGTGCTCTTAATTAATTCCTCAGACACCCAGCAGACAGAAACTGGCACCTTTATCTACTGTCTACTGCTCCCTTCCACTTCCAGGCGTGAACATCCCAGGTCCAAGCTGGCAGCCTTTCCCAGTGGAAGCATTTTCCCTGAAATGAGCCACACTGAAAATGACAGGACTTGGCTGCACAGAGTTCTGGCAAGAATAGCCTCTAAACAACAGAAAAAGCCCAACAGTTTTCATCAAGGAGACATGTCAGCTCCCGGGGCTTGCACTTTATTGCAGAGTGTGAGACAAGTGCTTCCGGAATAAAATGAAATCAAAGCAATAGCAGGTTTGCACAGCTGGTACCCTCAAGGAGAGAGAGCATGTGCCAATCTCACACCAGACCACCAGTAGTAAATCAGCTTTCCAAATGCAAGTGCTGCACAGAGGAGAGGCAGGAGTGCATAAAATTGTGGGCTTGGGGCTAAGATTCCACATTTAACCCATACCATGCCCATGGACAAACAACCCTCCCCAAACACAAACCATTTCTCAACAGGGATAAGCTTCATTCACTTTCCAATAGCATTGACAGATTAATTCACTTGGCCAAAAACAGGATAGGAGATGTACATCAGCAAGCAGATAATTTTGAAAGAAATGGATTTCTTTCCACAGCTGCTGAATAACATTCTATTCCCTAAAAAGAGGCAAAAATTAACAAGCAGTATTCATGAATGTGATACAGCTTGATTTGATCAATGTTTTCTCCCTTTATTAAGATGTTTGTTAATTATTCATTCCATAATTTTCCTAAAATGCTTGCTAAATGCATTAAAAAGTATGCATCTTTATACATTCAATTACAGGCAGAAAATTTCTATTGCTTGATTGAGGAGTCATGATGCCAACAGCTCTCATAGCTTGCCATCTTTGAAGGCAGAATCATACTTAAAACTGAGAGTAACTAGGCTTTTCATCTGAAACTGTAATTACTTTCCACTTCAGAATTACACAATGGAGCATCTTCCTATGCTTAAGCCTCCTAGAGCACAGCCAGCTTGCAAAAATCAGACAAAGAACATTATCGATTTTCTCAAAGGAGTAAGATATTTGCTGACTGTCAAGAAGAAACTGTAACTATTCATGTGTAGCAGAAGTAGATGCAGTGTCACACACCACCCTGTTCATATTCCAGAAATCACTGCAGCTGAATGAAACCTCAGTTTATTGCAAACTGAGTAACATGAAAACGTAGAATAGCCTCTGGGAAATTAGTAACAAATACATGAAGGAAAGGATAACACAGGTTTTGTTTGGGGTAATGAGGGGAAGGAATGAACTTCAATGTAAATACTTGCTATTTAAAAAAAAACTTCAACAGAAAAAGGTTGGAGCGAGATTTGGCACATAAAAAAATAAACTCACTGCCTACAAATTATAAACATGACCCAAGTGAAAGAAAAAAATGGTATCAGTACTTCAGCTGAAATTGCAGCTCACCTGATATACATAATGAAGAGGATGAAATTCCAAAAGGTTTCCATACATTTTATATATTTATACATACATAAACACATATATTCATGCCTTATCAGAATCCTTCTTTACCAAGTTATTAGAACCACATGAGAGCAAGGGAGCGAACAAACAATGCCTTTAAAGAGCAGTTAATCACAACACTGTTTATTAAAGAAAGGAATGAAACAATTGAAAAACCATTTCAAACCTCAACCAGTAGCTTGATCAAAACAACAGAACTCCTTACCTGTGCATTCTTATTCCTGGCTTCTCTCCTTGCTGCTTTTTCTTTTAGCCTCTTCTCCTGAAATAAACAAGATGTACAGTTTTAAAGAAAAGTCCGGCACTGTTTAGGATTTTTTAAAACATTTTAAGATTAATGTTGAGCCATCTAGGTTTTTTTAATGTACACATGTTAGACTGGTGGTATTCACCCTACATGTTACTGAAAAAAATAAATGAAAGATCTGTATAAGACACTATTCATCCTTCTTGCTCTTAAAGGAAATCATAAAACTACAAGAATGATTGAACCTCATATTTTTATCAAGACGTATTACTCTTAAAGGAATAATGCAGCTGAGTAATTTAACAGAGCTAGTATTCGTCTGTAAAATAAGGTAGTTAAAATGATACTAAGCAATCCAATTTTTCTTATTTCTCAGTGACTTAAAATGAAATCAAAGCCACTTAAACTAAAATGAAACTTTTCCTAACTTCAGAATTGCTAAAGTAACTGGGGAGTGACAGCTAAAACATCTTCTCCCTTTCGTATCTCCATTACCAACAAGCACCTTACAAAAGCATTTGCTTAGTAATTGCATTGATTCAGAAACCATAACAAAGTTCTCCTAACCAAAATGATTCTGCTACAGGAAAATTATCTAAATGCAGTGATAAAACTTATCCAAAGGTGCCTGCTAGATCTGTCAGCATACAGAAGTGCCCAAGATATTTAAATCAAATTACATTTATTGCTGCTTGTTTTCTTTATTCTTACACCAACTGAAGTATTAGCTCTATACTGGCAGGTCCTTGTAATTGAACATCCCTTAAATTCTTTATTTCATGAGGAAAAGACAGAAATTCAAGTGAGAGCACATCCTCTAGAAAAGCACATGGCTCCCTCTTTTTATCTTAGTGATCCTGATGACATTGGTATTGAAACTTTTTTATGCTAGCATAAAAATGTTTCTGAAATACAACTCAGTTTCTCTGAGCAATATAGGCCACCCTGGCATCAGCACATTTAGACTCAAGTCCACATAAAAGGAGACATTAACATCAGTCCAGGGTCAGCACTTCAGCACAGAGAAGGCTGAATTGCAGTTACATATCAGCTCACTCATGGGAGTAATGACAGAGCTACAGCTTCAGCAGTCCTGGTGCCATTTCATCACAATGATGCTGCCAAAACATATTGGTGGGTATCACACAAAGTTGTTCAGAAAAGCAGTGTTTGACTGCAGACGTGGGAAAAGGAGAACACAGCCACCAAGATTTTCAAAGTTGGTGTCTAAATTCAGGGCCTTTTGAGACATTTGCCAGGTATGTGCCATTTTCTATTCTTCCAATTGCCCAAACTACAGAAGTGTTAGCTTATTTTCAAAATACCTTTCTGTGTAAGTCAGCCTCTTCCCTCCAAATCAAAATGAAACAATTCCCCAACGTTTTGTGCAAAGCTGTCTGACTCAAACAACTCAATACAACAAACTCAGAGTTACATGCCAGGGCCTTTAATGCATGCTGGGAAACAAAACAAAACAAACAAAACAAAACAAAAAACAAACAAACAAAAAAAACAAACAAAGAACAAACAAAAATAAAAACCAAACAAAAAATCAAAACAAACAAAAACAAACAAACAAAAACCAACCAAAAAAACCAACACACTACTGTAGACAGATACCACACAGCTGCCTTATTATTTTAAGTACGTTAGAGTATCAAAAAGAAAAAAAAAGGGGGGGGGGGGGGGGGGGGGGGGAAGAGAGAGAAAACAAAATTACATTTAAGACCACAAGTGGATTATACCGGACAACATAAGCCAGGACCAACTACTGTCTGGACTACATGCAGTTCCTCCAACAAGGCAGACCTATGCATCATGGTCATAACATGATCATCCATGTTACAATTTCTTCTCTCCCAAGACAAATTTATATAAGTTTCTGACCCCTTTAACTAATGCTTTTCTAATTATTTACTTATGTTTTTCATTTCCTCTACTTTAACTGGTTTAGCTGTACATTCTCCACTCTTTGGGGTTCTCTCATTTTTCTGCTAAAATTGTGGTAATATTCAAACTTTACCCCTCAAAAACAGAGAACACAGGTAGAAAGTAATACACCGTATGTTAAAAAGCAGCTTTTGACTTGGGACAGTCTAGAAAATTTTGGATAGAAAAATTCTGATAGAAAAATTCTATGGTGTATGAAATGTGTTTTAACTACAGCTACAGGCTTGAGCAAATATAGCAGCAAAGTTCCTGCTCAAGGGATTTGTAACAGACCACTGAGAAGACAGCTATGAAAGCAGAAGATTGACGTAAGGACACAGAAGAGGAGTACACAGGCAGCATTATAAGCTATAGTCTCTAAAGGACAGTGAAGATACAAAAAGATTCTAAAGTTAATAGGTCCAGAGGCTGAAATAAGGAGCACAAGAGAAAAACAAGACAGAGAAGCAATCACCAGGAGATGCTGTCAAGATTTGCTCTTTTTTTTTTTTTCCCCAAGCAGTGGGGAGAGAGGGTTTGGATACTTGTCAGTGAAAAATAAAAGCAGATTTTGCAGAGGGTGCTGGAGCTAGGAGTGCATTTCAGAGGACAATGTCCTAATCAGGCCAGATTCTGCTGCTTGACACTAACACACTCTGAACAACACTGGGCATTCACAGGGCCACAGGATCATTCCAACTGGGAAGAACATCAGGAGGTCTCTGGTCCAACCTCCTGCTCACAGAAGAGTCAGCTCTGAGGTGAGGTCATGCTGCACAGGGCTTCATCCAGCCATGCCAAAATCCCAAGGCTGGAGACTGCACATCATCTCTGGTCAGCCTGTGCCACAGCCTGACTGCTCTCACACAGAAAAATTCCTCATAAATCCACGCTGAATCACTTGTTTTAACTTATGGCCATTGTCAGAGGTTTTGGTCCATTTCATTTGTGACATGTTAATATACTAATCTGAACACTCAAGTGAAAAGCCACGTAGATATTTCAGTGTATTCCACAGATGTATTTACAAACCAGGTTCTACTCTGACAAAAATATATAATTCACTATACATCTAATTTCCACAAACCCACACTGGCTAGTATTATATTCTTTTCATTTAGTTTTTCATTAATAGTATTATACACCTTAGAGACCTTCTTGGTCAGCTTTTAAAACTTACTGCAAATTCTCTTTTTTTTTTCATCACTCTTACAAAGCTACTTAAAAAGGATGGTTATAACTTCAGTAATCAAAGTGATGAAAATTTTTAGTCATCAACATGTAATATGGTTAAAGCACTTGGCTTTAAAGAAGAGTTGCAAACCTTCTATCTTTTTTTGCACTAGAACAGACAACAGAAACAGCTCTGCCTAAAAGGAGCCCAAACCATGGAAAAGGTTGTGTCTAATATATGGAAGAACTACTCACTGTTCTTAACCGTGAAGCTAAGAAGTCTTACATTGGCTTCTTTTCACATGTAATCCCCCCCTCCTTCTACTGTTGGGTTTTAAAACAAAAACTCATGTAATTCTTAAAACTCCAACACAATTAAATAAATATTCTAACATTTACATTCCATGTTCTCAACTTGAGACAGAAAAATAATGACTAGTACCATGGAAGCTCTCTCTAGCTGGTGAGGTCAGGAATATGTGAAAGACACATTAATAGAGAGCTTAAACCCCAAGTTTTTAGTTATAAAAAAGTTAAGTCCAGCAATTTTGAGAGTTCTTTCCTCTCAAAGGAAATCCCCTCTTCCTTGGACTCTCTTCTTTCTACATTTAAGAGTTCATTTTACATTGTACAGAGGTTTTACTGCAATATAAAAAAAATACAGTGTTTATTTTTGTTATTTCTATTAAGAACAGTTTTGTTTCATACAGTAATTTTTCTCTTAGCTTTTTTCATGTGTAAAAAATTTGTACAATAAAAGTCTCCTTTCTTTCTTTTAAAAATACTTATGCGTAGGTCAGATTTACATTCAATAGATTCTTTTAGCTAGTAACAAGCTGTTGTTTTTCCACCCTAAAATTTCACTGACCTCTTCTATTTCCTTACCTGAAGGCAAATAGAAGTTTCACTCAACAAAACTAATGCATATTATGGCATATTTAGCTCTCAGAGCATTAAAAAAGCCTGTGGAAAATCTATTTCCTGGAAAAATTTCATGCTCATCTGAGTCCTCTGAAGTCTTTTTATTTAAATACTCAAGAACTCCCTCAGGTTTTGATCCATCATTTTAACAATAGATTTTTAGTAACTATTCCTTTACATACCATAATTTGGAGCTACCAATCCATTCTAATTAACAGCTGAGGTAATGGTCTACCACACAACAGATCTTCACAGCTGACCAAGCTCTGGAACAAATCACTCCAGTGCCTGGAAAAATCTGGCTGTTGTTTGCAAATACATGTTGGTCAATACTGGAACCTTGTCTGGGTATCCAACTAGCTCTTGTTATTTTAGTGGGACACAGGTAAATTCAGTCAGTTGTGCTACAGAAAACACAGAGTTGTTCAAAAGTTCAGAGTAGCTGTAGCTCTCATACAGTGGTATCACCATAGTTAAGGGCTGGTTTGCACCAAAATTTTGAAGTACAAACGTGCTCTGGAAACTGACTTAATAAACATGTTTCCCACATTTTTGTTCTCCAAGATTTCACACCAAGCTTGAATTGTTTATATGCTCATGGCTCATTGCTATATTTATATTGCTATGTAGCTTAATAGTCTCCTTACAGAGACTAGAAAACCATCTACATGCAAGCACTTCTCCAACCACCAAAACAAACTAACATTCCTAACTCAAAGATAAAACTGAATCAACTTATTAGTATTTCTTTGAGTATTATTTTTTGTTTAAAAATCTTGGAATTAAGTACAATTTTGGTTACTATTAAATAAACAAATCTTAATGCCCTCAGGAAAAAAGCAGAAGTATTTTTATTGTTTTGTATTTGTTTTGTTGTGAGGCTTTTTTGAATCTCAATGTTTGGTTTTAGAAACCTATTAAATAATCTTTTTAAGCACCAAGGTACATAAACATAATGATGGAAGCCTCATCTGTAAAGCTGATGTTTATTTAAAGGCAGGGAAACTGAAACACCCAGTAATCATCAATTTAAGGCAACACAGAGTAGGCATCAAAGGCATGTGAAAAACAGCACAGGGACAATCTTAAACATTAAACAAGCACTGGAAAAAGTCTTAGAGGCAGTGGAAAAAAGACATTCTCATTAAAAAGAAGAAAACAGAAGCTAGCAGAAACTGATCCTTAAAAGGACATTCTTGGAACAAAACTAACACAAGAAACCAGTGGACAAAGATCAAAATTATTCCTTTCCCACTTAGACCTGAACACAGTGAGTATGTTTGAGGATAGGAAAGTTTTTCTAAAGCTTTTAAGTGAGTTGGTTTAAATATGTACATGGATGAGAGGCTGGCCATGAGCTGTCAGTGTGCTCCCACAGCCCAGAAAGCCAAACGTGTCCTGGGCTGCATCCACTGGTGGGCAGCAGGGCCAGGGAGGGGATTCTGCCCCTCTGCTCTGCTCAGCCCCCACCTGCAGGGCTGCATCAGCTCTGGGGTCCCAGCACAGGGAGAACAGGGACCTGCTGGAGTTGGTACAGAGGAGGACAATGAAGATGATCAGTGGGCTGGAACACCTCTCATACAGAGACAGGCTGAGAGAGTTCAGAGTGTTCAACCTGGAGAAGAGAAGGCTCTGGGAAGACCTAATTGTGGCCTTCCAGTCAGTCAGCTGGAAAGGAACTTTTTACAGTGGCATGTATTGGGCAGGACAAGGGGTAAAGGCTTTAAATTGAAAGAGATTTAGATTACTTTAGATTGAAGATTACAAAGAAATTCTTTACTGTGAGAGTGGTAGGACTGAACCTACACATACACAAACACATCATACAGTGTGAGATAAAGGTAATACTAATTCAAAATACAGCTTCAACAGAATTATATGATGAATGAAGTTACTTAAAGTTTAAAAGTAATGTTTAAAGCTACTTAACAAGAAATCAATGGAAGTTACACTGCAAAACATGCTAATATATTCTAGAGAAAAGTAGAGGAAAATGGGCAGTGATGCCCTTCATCTCATTTTGTGGCTGCTTTAGGCTTTGAAGGGATGATACCAGTGGAAAATTCATTATCTATAGAGGCCACAGGCTCCTGAGCTGTCTTAATGCAGCCACCCATAAGGAACCACCCAGCTCAAACACCAGGTCTGAGAGAAGGCAGAAGAGCCCTGCACATATCTGTGCCTGCTCATGCAGGCACTCAGGATCCTCAGCAAGCAAAGGATGCAGCCAGAAGCTGCAAGGGTGCCTCACAGAGCCTGACAGACAGAGGTCAGCATTTTGGGCAGTTGTTCCACTACATCCACCAGCAGGACAAGCAGCCTGGCATGGAAGCTCCCTTACAGCACTAGGGCAGGTAAAGGCCCACTTTAACGTTATGCCTGAACTACTTCAGCCTCCACCCACAGCTGTGTCCTCCTGGCATTCATCTGACTACTGTGTACACAAACCAGCTGGCTGGAGCCTGGTGCTAGTAACATCAAGGTTGTGGGATCAACTGCCATATGGGCCATTCACTTCAGAGCTGGATTCAATAGTCCTTGTGGGTCCCTTTCAACTCAGAATATTCTGTGATCTCATTTTCTTATTTTTCACATTAATAAGATGAGGTCAAGAACTCTGATTTTGCTGCAAGACTCTCAGAAAACATCCAAGGACACTTCAAGCTCTAACTGTAGCCCATTCAGCTGCTGAAGTGAAAGATAAACAAGCAAGCCCTTGCCTCCACTGGCACTAGAGGGAGACCAGATGGATGCTGCTGCTAAGGCTGAAACAGGATGCTTGTCAATCCACTTCTCAGTGTCCATCCCTCTTATCTTAATAGCTGTGCATCTGGAGCATAACAGCAGCACTGCCTGCACACAAAAGCTATGGAAGAGCTCAGAAAGGCTTTCTAACAAAGTAATACTCCCTGATTTATTTTACACATCTCTCCATCTATATTTTTCTTTGCTGTTCAGCTGAGCACTCCTCTCAGCAGAAACCTCTTTCCCTTTATATTTTGCTCCTATGCTGGCTGGCACACTCTTTACGTGAGAGAATTTTATCATTCTCACCCAGCACCACATTAAACCAACTGTACACATGGTAATCTGACAAATTCCACCTCAAAGTGCAGGACTATTCAGGTGCTTTAATAAAGAGCATAATCCTGCATTGCAATTTTTACCCCTTCAGATTACTTCCTTGGAAATATGATGCAACCTTCTTTTAGAATTAATCTATGACTGATTTCAAACAAAAAAATACTGCTTTTCATGGCAGCATTTATTCTCAACCATATTGAATGGCTTGTATTATATAACATCTATTTTACAAAATAAAAAAATCCCTGGGGAGCCTTTTCCATTTGTTGATCATGATATATGGTATTCAATGATTTATTACAATACACTACAACTTTCAGAATTATTTTATAAAACTATAAACTGAACATGTTTAAATCTTAACTACTCTGTCATCAACAGAAATCACTTGCAAAAGCAGGGAGGTGGATCCTAGAGTTCCATTGGGAATGGGGCTGCCAAAGGAAGGAGTAAGTCCTAGGGATACAATGGTTGTAGGGATACCCTGAATGTAAAAGTGCAGTTTGCAATGATAGCCTGTTACAACTGAGACAAAGACAAGAAGGAGAAGAAGTATTAAAGTGAACATGAAATACACTAACCCTAATGAGCAGTAAGGCAGACAGTAGCAGAAGATGTGAACTCCTAAGTCACTGACAGATGAACACTAAAGGAACCACACAAGCACAACCTTGGGAAGGTTCACACGGAACTTTGTAACCGGTAAGAAAAAGAGAAAACAGGTTATCTATGTTTATCAGCCCCATGGGAAAGAGCAAACTTAAAATGGAGCATTTGAAAGGCACTATGTGACTGAGCAGAAAGAGCAGCATATGGAAAAACCCAAAGGCAGTGACTACACAGGAGCCCTATGATGTAGGTATGAAATCAGACACACTCAGGATCCACTCTACTGTTTAATGTATTGGTGAGTGTGCTTATCAATCAGAAGAGTGAGATCTTAATTCTGCTAAGAACATCAACCCTTACCAGCCAACAAGAAGAAGTAATTTGTGCTGGCTGTGCTGTACATGTTTACGTGAGCACAGCCTCTCTTGTCTCTGTGGATATCCAAAGTGTGTCTTGTGTGTGCCCCTCTGTGCAACCCACATGCAGGGGGCTCATTCTGCAGCCTGAAACAGCAGCAGGCTTCATCAAAAACACCTGCAGATGAAACCACCTGAGTTCAAACCCAAGGGATTTGGGTCCCTTACCAGTCTGCAATCTCCCATTTTCAAAAATGAATTTTAATCAGAATTCAATATACTCTTGATGAAAATGACAACTTTTTATTTATGATAGTCCTTACGTAAGTCTGGTACAAAGAATTTTCTCTTTTAGCCTTGGAAACAGTTAATAGAGTAATAATATTTGGGAGAACAAACACACAAAGGGTAAAACATTGCAGTGTTTCCTCCTCATTAAAATTATGTACTATGCCACTAACAAATGCATTTAGGGCACAAGTGACAAACCAAAGAAAAGTATTCTGTTTCAGTACCATTTCTAAAACAATTCTGTATTTTCCACTGAATTAAGAACAGCATAAGCAAAACTTTGAGAACATAATAGCCCTAAACTTCAAGTGGTACAAATCAAGATCCCTTTCAGTGGTACAAGGGCCACAAAATCTCTCCAGATTCCTTAGAGCAACATCAGTATCCCAGGAAGATTGTGCAAGGAGTCTCAAAAATATGAAGTATATATTACATTTAAAACACAGACTTGTGGTACAGTGCAGTACCTTCTGAAAGATCCCCTGTCACCCACAGTCTGAGTCATCTCTCTATAAATATATTTATTTAAGGTCTTCCAAGGAGGTACAGAACTATTGCATCTTGCAGTATCAGACCCCTGAAGACAGTCTCAGCTTGATTGCTACTAATAAATAAATAAACAAATAAATAAATTAAATAAAATAAAATTATATTTTAAAAAATATTCTAGCCTTTAAAAAATTTCTAGCCTTCAAAAAAATATTCTAGCCTTCTTCTCACACTGATCATTCAAAATTCACAGTGTATCTTACTGGTGGGAAAGCGAGGCAAGAAATAAGGCTCCTATTCATTTTTCCTTCATCGCCAATGGGCATTTTCTGAGCTTGAGCTACTACAGGGAAAGAGGTTATTAAGAAGTGAGATGAATCCCTCTCTGCTACTATTTTCCTCCTAACAACACTACATTTTCGGTTGAAAACTTGAAAAATGGAATGCCAAAACATGTTCTGAATAGTTTATTCATTTTTCCCTTTATTGTTGCTTATAACATTTTACACGTTTCAAATGGCTTTCATTAAATACCCATTAATGCAGAATTCTTTTCAAATGAACAGTGTTACTGTCCTTCCCTTGTGCTCAATCACTAAAATTTACTTTGCTTCCAAAACTTCAGTAAGCATTAATTACACTACAATTATACCTCAGAGTTTAATTTACTTCTATCCATCTGATTTTCAGTTCTTCCATATTTGCAGAGGAAGAAGAGGATAATAAAATGTGAGACTTATGAAGGAAACCTAATTATAGTGTAGATGCTTTGCAAGTTGCCACAAGCCTTAAGGCGCTGCAACACACAACTCTTCTAATCCGAGCATCTCATGAATGCATCAAAACATTTTTCTGATCGTACAGGAAACTGTGCTCATTTAAATTACATTCACAAATGGATTTAAAAGCAATGGCCTGTGGATACTTCTGAATAGTTTTGTTCTTCATCAGGAACAGTTTTGCAAGCAAAGTTCATAATAAGCTTATGTGCCATGTTCTCCTAAAAAAAAAAGCTATTTTGGAGATGTTTTGATTTTAAGAAGTTAATTTTTTTTGCCAAAGACCTTTAATCTTCAAGATTATACTACAAAAACCATAAGAACCATCTCATTGAAGATGACCTATAATAGTACAAGTTTTATGAAAACACTGCTTTTTCTACATCCACTCATTATCTAAATCAAAACCTGAACCCACCTGTAGATAAAAAAAACCCAGATCAAATAACATCTACATTTATAGCCTTCTGTAAATTATTTGTTATTCTAAGTCAACATTTCAAAGCCAATGTAGAGACTTCAGGTATTAACACACATTCGGCTTGAGGGGACTTTATGATTACATGTACACAACTGAGTATCAGACTGCTACATTTGATTTATACAGAATGAAAATGTATTTGTCTCTAGTGGTCTGTTAATCTTAATAACTTTAATAGATTTAGCATGTTTCAAAATGTGATTTAAAGAAAAAAAAAAAGAAAAAAACAACTGCCACACACACCAGGAAACTGCACCAGGTATCAGCTGCAGTAGGGAAGAAAAAGAACTAAGAAGAGCAAATATGAATCAAGATATATTTGAAACTTGATGTATGCGAAGGAACAAAAGAAAGTTAAGCTGATGAAAATGTTAACCAGAACCAGAAAGGAAAGATTCAACCATGGCTTTTTCAAAAAGCTAGGAAAAAGAGAGTTGTAGGAGAATTCACCAGCCAAGGCAGAAAACCAAGAAACAGTTGTCACATCTGATATTGGAACTTGTCAATATTCATGTCAAATAACATGTCAATGGACAAAGATCTTCAGCAGTCTGCTTGCAGGAAGGAAATTTAAACAAAGATGGGAATTAAATAATTTGCATTACTGCAGAAAGGACAGGTCAGATAAGAGAGTTCATGTTACAACATGATGTATTTTGGCTCACAGTGAAGCACAGAGGATTTTAAAAAGAAGCAATGACAGTCACAAGTGATGGATTTAGGACTTTATGAAGGGTTCTGCTGAAAGCCAGCAAAGGGATATATAAGATGGGATTAAAATATGTGACTTTAAAAAGCTCCTCTTTCAATGACACAAGAAAGGGCACTAAGACATTCACCCTTACACAAAATCCAAAGTCATGAAAATAAAGTCTCCTAGTCTTTTTACTTCTCTCACATGCTTTACTGGTAACACATTTGAATACTCATCTTTTAGGTTTCAACCTCTCCTTCCAGATGAGGGCAAAAAATTACTTAGACCACTTGCTTGTCAGGCTTTCATAAACAACCAAACTTTTAATAGCAAATTCAGACAATCATCCGGCACCTGATCAGGCTTCTTCAGCATAATCATGATACACAGACCTGCACAGTTCTTTCATATCACTGAGATGTAAGCCAAAGATTCAAACTCAACTAGTATTTGCTCCCAAGTTATTATCTTTTGGTAAGGGAAACCTTATGAGGTGGGAGAATTTTTAAATACCATTGGGAAGTCAATGGCCATGTAACTCGCTTTTACTGTGAGGCAGTTCAAATTTTCCCCTGGCATTCTTTTGTTAATGAAGGACAGATGACTTATCCCATCAACAACACAATAAATTCCAAAATCATCAGTGAAAAAACAATGGCTGAAATGGCTAAAATAATGTTTATCTATGACACTTACCTATGATTTCTGAATTATGCCATAGAACTTCCCCCTACAGTGTGAATTTTAAAAATTACATATTTTCTGGTAATGAAAAAATTGAGTAGTATCTTCTCTACCTAGTAACTATGTAGCTTCTTCATGAATCACTGGAAGAAGGCATCTTCTGATCACAGGACCAGCTTAAGATGACCCAAAAGGAAGGAGGTATGCCTGTCTCTCCTTGGATGGGACAAAAGAGCAGGACTCAGCATATTTTCCCTATAATTACTACTACAGCTGGTTCCTAAGCAGCAACAGTTGACTGTCAAGAATCCCAAACATAAATGGATGACTTAGTAATAAGGAAGCACAAGAGAATCAATCTGTATGTCAGCCTTACCTTATATAGCCTGTATTAATTAATACATGAAATGAATTGTTATCCTGAATGCCTTCAGTAGTGAGGAGAGAGATTCATCTTTAACCACAAAGGTTAGTGAGACAATGGAAAGGCAAATGAGGTTTTACCAGAGTAAAACCTATCACCTTCTTGCCCCTTCTTTCTTTGCAAGTTTCATCTCATTTAAATTTGGATGTTGTAATTTTAAACTGTTATAACACTGTAACAAAAATTAAATGACAACCAGGTAACTGAATACTTCATTATGTACAGAGAATTTACATATGAAGTATTTTTCAAACTGTAAAGTTTCAAATAAAAAATCTGAACAACGTCAGATGTGTGTCAGTCATGCAATGACTGAATGGCAGCCCTTAATACTAGACAATAATTTCACAGGATGTCAAACAGAGGTCTTTTTTTTAAAATCTATTTCCTTCTTTTTCATATACTATAATTTATTTATTTTATTTCATTTCATAAAGGATAATAGCTGGAGTGTGAAAAACACTCATGCACTAATCTCCAAGAAGCTTCACATATGACACTTTCCATAATTACAAAACAACCCCATGACATTGATGTGGCCAGTCTGTTAATGTCTGACTCTGTTTTGAAAAGAGGCATTCTCTTTTCATAGTATCTCCACAGTTGAAATATTTTTCTTCACTGTAGGTAAATATCTGGTCAACATCATTTGCTCTCCTCAGAACTATAACAATGAAGCTGTGTTAACAGACCAATAGATGAAGTATTTTATCATTGAAGTCTGATGTCAAACCTACAACAGTGTTACTCAAAGTGTATGAATCTGCTAGTGAATAAGAGATTGACTGCAAAGTCATACAATCAGTCCCTCCTTCCCTGTTCATTAAGTGCATCCTTGAAATCTGATTGCACTGTTTTCTGTAAACTTGACTATTATTTCACTTAGGGCACAGCAAACATGATTTCTTTTCACCTCTTATCAATTGGAACCCTTTGCTAAAAATAATGTGAGATTTTTTGTATTTGTCAAATGACTGCAACAGGACTAGAGGAGCAGACTTTCACATTAAATGTGTGAAGCATGCTTTGACATTAGCTAGGATACTTCATAGCCGAAATATAACTTGAAGCTTTCACAAATTCCTTCCAAATTATTTTGTTCAAATTCATACTCTCACAAACACTGGAAAATCTTGCACTAACTACTTACAATCAGTGGAAAGTCAAACTGAATTAAGTCAGCATTTACAGAGCAAGACAATAAAACAGCGCTTACTAACACTTTGGAAATTTGAAGCTTTGAGTATAAATCAAGCCTTTAAAAACACATAGGCTGGGATCTTACATGCATCCGTCATCTGGAGAATGCCATACCTATCTCACATGTATTAACAGAATGACCCCTGAGCTCAAAGACATACAGCTGTGTTCTATATGACAGGTACACAGCAAGGTCAGAAAACCCTGCCTTGGTCCATAACAAAGAATAGCGAAGTAGCTGGAAAACTTGTGGTCTGCAACTTTTAAAGGTTTTTAAACACCAGAGAGAAGCCAGACTGCAGATACTGATCTTTTCAAGTCACAGCCAAAATCTGTCATGTAGTTCGAGTAATTCATTAAGTAAATTCTGATAGCCCTAAGCACAGTGACACAAAAAGTTAACACTTTGGCCTAGCTGAAATGTGACACTAAATGTGGAGCAAATGGTAGTCTGAAGACATTTCAGACTTACTCTCACTGACAGAAGGTTTTAGAGCACATATGCCTAACAATACTTTCTTTTGGTGAAACAAACCCTTCCACTAAACACTGCTTAAAAAAAAAAAAACAATACTCCTACTAAATTCACCAAACTTTAAAGTTGTAAATAAAACTCTACTGTTACCAACACTTAATGCTGAATAAGGCTTTGTGCTATCCAGCTACTTATATTAAAACAGTTTTCCTGTGAGCAGTGTAGTCCTGAAGAAAACTGAAGAACTTAAATGAACTTGTACTACACTTATTTCACAATGTATTTAAGTATTTTTCCTCACTGAGCAATCCACAGCACAGTATTTTTATAATTCAGTAATTGAGGTAGAAATCAACTTACCCTATGTTTTTCCTTTACTTTCTTCCTGTATTCTTCTTTGTCAAATTTGTCTTCTTCACGCAGGATTTCTTTTGCTTTATCTAGGTTGATACCACTGGCATCATCTTCCTCATCTGCTTGCGCCAAATTGGATTTTTGCACAGGTGGCCACTGCTGCACTAACTGAATTAGAGATGCCAGCAAGAAAAATAATGGTTAGAGTAATTTTTTCCACATCACACTTTTGGTGCCCTAAATATTCCAATACATTCTTTTTCCACACTAAATAAAAAAGTCATCTGCAAAGGAAACACATTAACAAACCTTATTTAACATCACATTCTGTTTAAAATTATTATTTTACAGCAGTGTCTCCATTACACCACATTACTGTTTAGTAAAATCACTTGAATCTCTTCCCTTATTTTGTCCTCTTTCCTGATTAGAACAAGTAATTTCTAATCCTGCTATTCATCTGGGGAGAAAAACTACTTGCTTTCAAGAAATGACTCTCAGAAAAAATGTGAGTAAATCTAAACAGTACCTTTCATGTAAACAATCAACATTCCAACATATTAACCAAGACAAAAATTAGACAAGTCTTTATTCCAGAGTACACCAAAAAAAAAAAAAAAAAGCATTACTGCAGGTTCATGTTTTGAGGGAAGCAAGGAGAAAAGACATGGAAGGGTTTTTTGATTGCTGTACTAAGACTGGATTGGAAATGTTTGATGATTCATGCTGATGAAATGTTTGATGGATGACACACTGAACACATCCAGCTTTCCTTAAATATCTGAAACTCTGAATTCAAGACAAAGACTGCATGTTCACCAAAAAATATTCCCATCTATCTTATGACCTAGTAGCTTGTACCTCATGGTATGAGCACACACCTTCAAGGGAAAATCTTTGCAAAATCATTCTTGTTCATGGACTGGTAAAGTACTAACTCTTGAAAGGAAAGTACATGGCAGGAAATATAGAATGCCTTTCAGTACAAATGCAAAATCAAACACATTTAGAACTTCCTAATGCACACAGGCTGTTTATTTAACAGGTACAGATAAATCCAACCCACTGTTTCATATCCTTTTGTAAAATTCAGTTTGCGTAGTTGTATTTTCTAGAAAGATACATTTTTAGAGGACTTTATCAAAGAGAAGCAGGTGGAATAGAACAGTAAAATTTCAATGCACAATTTTACACAGCTCAGGGAAAAAAATGCAAGAACAACGTCCAAAGATGCAAATTTTGTGTTTCCTTAAATGTCAACCCTTTTCTATTGTATTGCTTTTCAAACTACAATCTTTGTGATTGTTTTTCTCTCCGTTCTTCCTCCTTTTTGCTTCATTGCATAGATACCTAAAATATCTGCATATGAATTTTAAGTTGAGAAAACAGCTTCTGAATATCTAAAAATATCTGGCACTGTAGTTTTCGGTCAATGGGGCAACCTCTGAAACCTTTTACATTTTGTCTAATGTTAGTAATTATGTATATGGCTACACTCCCTTCACCTGCAATATAAAATGCTTTATTTTGTCAGAAAAAAAGCAAATTATATACTTGTAAAAGTGACCTCTCTTTCAGTTTATGCCTTACTGAAATTATTATAAAGAGGGAAAAAAACCACCCTACTTTTTAACTTAGTGCTGGAAATGGAAAAACAACATGCACAGCATCTGAAGCTGTAAAATAAAATTATAGAAAAGTTCATGGAATGTAGACACTTGCTAGTGAGGTTATTTCCACAGGGAAACGCTAGAGTGACTAGCATCCACAATAGTTCCTTTCAGTATAAAGTCAATAAATTTTTCTATTGTTCTATTAAAAAAACAAATCAGATAACTGGCAAATCTCCAAGCACTGCTACATCAGCACCAGTAGGCCAAAATTTGGTACTTCCTTGGCTTTTCTAACAAAATTTTTAATCTAGAAATAGTGAATGCTGGGAATAAAACCAGTGTCTTCTTTTAATTCCAGTACATTAATTCAAGAGTTTGGGGAGCTTTGGCAAACAGCGACAGGAAAACTGTTTTACATTCCTGAAAGAACAAAAACCATGCTCTTGATTCCAGCTGGAATTGAAGATTTCAGAAGGCAGAAAAGAGATACAGTTCTGTACATCCACTTACAGCTCTCATACAAGTATCTTACACATACAAAGATAAAAAGAGGTCAGTGCTCAACATTTCTCTTTTTCTCACTGGAACTGAATTCTAAATTCAGCTGAACTCCTTTGCAAAATGTAAGCCAATTACAAATACCGCACATTTTTTCAGAAGTGTGTCTTTTTATACAAAGTACATTTTGACTTTATAGAAACTACAACTTCAATTCCCACCAAAATACAATTACTTTTAAGTGATCTTACCTCTCCATCTTCCGTAAAAACTATTTTTGTGTTAACTTTAAACTTCTTCTTCAAGATTTTTTTGGCTTCTTGGGTCTTAGTTGTTTTTTTCTTCATCTTTAATTTTGATGTGGTCTGCATAAAAGAAAGTTTTCTTATGAGTTTTTTGCTAGTCATAGAGTATATACGTCAAACTTTCTTAAAAGTAATTAGATGTATTAAAATTTAATTCCTAAAACAGGAGTAAGATTAATTTCCAGTAAAAATCAGCCAGCACATCTTTTCATAAAAGCGTTTTAAGCAGGCTGCATCATCAGAAATTCAGTTACCCTAATAAAAATTTCACATAATTTAAATCCTGCCAGTGCCAGGACACCTGGCTCATTCAAATCTCACTAACCTTTTAAAAACATGGACACTAGATGCACCAGCTTATGCTGCTAGCAAGCCCTATTAGACAAGAAATACAGTATAACTGACTTGAAGCCAGTAACTACAACTGATCAGATACCAATTTCCTCTCATTTGTCACCACATTGTCCCAGGCACCGCAGTAAACCAGTCTGAGCTGTGTCAATGAATACCACAAATGGCGATGCAAGAATACTCCTACTTCATAACTTTTGTCTTTTGCAGAACATCCAGGAGATGTTTACCAAACTTAGAATTAAATACCATTTAAATATCACAGAAGTTACCAGCATCATAAAAGAAAGTAGTGAGAAAAAAGTGGTGAAGACTCCAGAGCAACTAATGAATGAATCCACAGAAATTGTGAAATCCACAGATGGCCTATCTGTGTTTCCCCAGGGCACTCATCTAGTGGCAACATCATGGAACTAAAGAATGTGGAGATTCACCACTCCCAACTCTTCTTCCAAGACATCTCCCTTAGAACAAAGGCTGAATGTGTTCCAGCATTTACCAGGGCACAATACACAGAGGACATTTTAAGCAGTAACTGATATTACAAAACTATTTTATAGCAAAAATATTCTGAAGGAATATGTGGACACTCCGTAGAGGAAGGCCCACGACTCATTCATCATCCTATAAAGACTGCAATCTCTCCACTACTCAGAAATAAGTGCCTGAAAAACAGTCACTAAAACTCTCTCAACTTCTAATAAATAACAGAAAGCAGCAAAAGCAACAAGAAAGAAAAAGGAAAAACTAAACTTTTTCTCACTTTCATTTTTTATTTTGGTCATTTTAATCAGTTTCCACGTTTTATACAAAATCCACTATAAAAGGAAGCAAAAAAACATTAACTCAGAAAGTCACTGTCATTATGGTCAGCACACTAATGCACTGAAATATGAACTATAAAAGAGAAAAATTATGGTCCTCCTAACAGGAAAAATGGCTTGTGACAGCTACTATGCTGTGATATCAAGTAATGACCATATCTATTATAGAAAATAGTAAGAGTAGCAGCACTTTTGTCCTCAGTATTGTCAAATTATTTTTGCTGCACTGTGCAGCTACCACAGGTTAGGTACATCTGTAACAGCTCAGAAAGCTGTGCTACTCCCTAATTACTGCTGCTTACCCTACAAACAAACTGTTTCACAATCTGCATTACTATAAACCCTTACCTCAAAATACAGACTACTTAGTAGAACAACAGGAGTTGTCTAGATGAAGAATTTAAAGAGAGATGTACTTCAAGGTGGTGGGACAACAGTATTCACTAACACAGCATTTTCTTTCAGCAGCTGCTTTTGGCTTTCTTTTTTAAATAAACAATCCTTTATTTCTGCACTGCCAATATTATTGGTACCAGTGTAATATGCTACTATAAAAAAATTACCGTAAGATTGAAATTGGTACACCAGTATTTTGCAAAATTGTATTTAACTGTGAATTTCAGCTGTTTACATTTTTTAAAATAGGTTTTCCCAGCTAAGGAGCACAAATATCCAATAAGCTGTCTTTACATGCACACGTAGGCAACATTTCCAGTTGTACCTTGTTCCCCCCTCCTTCCTCTGAGTTTGATACTGTCAAGTTGCATGGGAAAAAATGGGATAGTACAAAATTTCCAAACAAATAGAAAGACCAAGAGGAAGAGAAGAAAAAAATGGGAAGCTAAATTCCCTCACTATAGACTCAAAAAGCATAGTGTAGGACCAATGGGTGAATCTGGCAGATTTATAATATTCCTTGTGTAGCATTACACAAAGGCATCAAAATTTTAAAAACTTACAGAAAAAAAGCATGAGTATAAAACACTACACACTCTCTAGATAATTAAACTGAGGTTGTTATTAGGACACTGCATTGGGTTTGCATGGTCAGCTTTTGGTACCGGAGGGGCTATAAGGGTGGCTTCTATGAGAAGTTGCCAGAAGCTTTCCCCATGTCCAGCAGGGTCAGAGCCAGCTGGCTCCAAGACGAACGTGCTGTCAGCCAAGGGCCGGCAGAAGTGATGGTAAAGCCTCTGTGATAACATATTAAAGAAGAGGGACAAAAAAGTCATGGCACAGATGTAACTGCAGCCAGAGAAGAGCGCAGTGAGAACATGTGAGAGGAACAGCCCTGCAGACACCAAGGTCAGTGCAGAAGGAGGGGCTGGAGGTGCTCCAGGCATCGAGCTGAGATTCCTCTGCAGC
The DNA here is from genome assembly GCF_026979565.1 of Vidua chalybeata. Lineage (NCBI taxonomy): Eukaryota > Metazoa > Chordata > Aves > Passeriformes > Viduidae > Vidua > Vidua chalybeata. The sequence goes on along the minus strand of NC_071531.1, from coordinate 87,979,597 downwards.
CCATGGCACAGACCATGGGGAGGCAGCTGTGCCCCTGCAGCCCCTACAGGACCATGGGATGCAGAAATCCACCTGGAGCCCATGGAGGAGATCCACACCAGAGCAGGTGGATGCCTGACAGAGGGCTGTGACCCCATGGGAAGCCTGTGCTGGAACAGGCCCCTGGCAGGGACCTGCAAACTTGTGGAGAGAGGAGCCCATGCTGGAGCAGGTTTCCTGGTATGACTTGTGACCCATGCTGGAGGAGCCTCTCCTTGAAGGACTGACCCACATTGCAGCAGTTCACAGAGAACTGCTGCCCATGGGATGGATTCACATCAGACAAGCTCATGGAGACCTGTCTCCCTTGGAAGGAACCTCACACAGGAGCAAGGGAAGGACTCCTTTCCCTAAGCAGTGGCAGGAACAACATGTGATGAACTGACCACAGTCCCCATTCCCTGTCTCTCTCTGCCACTGGGGAGGAGGAGGTAGAGCTGAGAAGGAGGGGTGCAGGGAAGGTGTTTTAAAGGTCTGATTTTACTACTCATTATCCTGCTCTGATTTTGTTAACAATAACTTTAATTAAATATCTCTAATTTAAGTCTGTTTTGCCTGTGATGATATTTGTTGAGCAATCTCTCCTGGTCCTTATCTCAACCCACGAACCATTTGTTATATTTTCTCTTTCCTGTCCACCGAGACAGAGAGGTTTTGGTGGGTGTCAGGCATTCAGTCGGGGTCAACCCAGTACACTGATAGTTTAGCTTTCTGAGCACACTTCAAAGTTGATGGCTATCAAGGCTCCTTCAGCTTCAGAGATATTCCCCTGACTGACTCATAGTTTAAGACCAGATGGGCTCAGATATTAAAACATTTTAGTCACAGATGTAGGCACAATTTTCCAAACTACATGACTTCGGTATTCAGCAGTAGAAGAAGGGACCTTTGGTGTGTTAGGGCAGTGGTTTCTGACGTAGTTTCCCTGTTCCAAGGGGCAGGCTACATAGACCAGGGTAAGAGTCAGGCAGATCAGCCACAGAGTGTATAGAGTGTATAGGGTCCCACACATGCTGCTTTAGTTCCCTTATGGGGATCTCTCTCACATTCTTCTGGAGTCCCTACATAATCCTAAAGCGTCTCTCTTCTGTCACTTAACCCTCTCCCTCCATTTATCTCCAGTAGAATCTTTCAGAGGATCTACTCCCCACACTCCAAGAGCCTCTTGCCCTACTTCCTGCCTCAGTGGTTGCTGCTTTATATTGAACATAGCTATGCCAGATGTTTCTCCAAGTGGTTTAAGTCTTGATGCAGGATGGGTTGTTTAAATCCATCTGAGCTCATGGCCTCCTCAACAATCCATGACACCCTGTGACCCCCTCACCCAAATTTCTAATGCCACTGCCTATCTTTACTTTGACTTCACATTTGAACAGCTACACTGAAGCATCAATTTCCCATCTAGCAGGAGTCTGATTCATCTGTTTTAAAAGTGAAACACCACTGGACCTCTGACTTTCCTAATATTCAGAGCTAACCCTTGGTTCCCTGTATTTTCAAGCCACTCTGCTTACTCATTTCCCATTTTCATCTTTCGCACTATGAGATACCTGAGCACGGACAAGCAGCAGGCTGACATTCTCTACGGCTTCATCTCTTAACTAAGAGCTCACCAGAGCAGCAGGCACCACCAACTGCTGCGGGCTGCCAGAAGATTCCTGCCATCTGTTAACCTTAAGTTCCGTAGAGAATACAAAGGTAGCAGGAGTCCTGACTCCTCTCTGCCCAGTGAAGAGCTGGAATCTGGGGTCACAGGCTTTGCAGGCAGAAGTACCATCACATCAGCAGATGAAAGTGAATGGAAGGATTCTGCTGACAACTAGACCCTGCTTCTAGTGCCAGAGCAAGCCATGGACCTGGGCATTTTAAAGCTGAGAGGGCACAGCTGCTGTCCACAGTGATCAGCTCATTGCAGGTCCTGCTCAACTACTATTTACCTCAATAAATCCATTTCTAAAGCTAAATTATTCCATCGGATCCAAAAAAAAACATCATGGGTGATCTGGGCATGGGTTTTCATGCTGCTGTTAAGATACCAAAGGAATTCTGCATTTGAACTCAAGTTGTTAACAGCAGTTTAAGCACCAGCTGGTGCACACACCCCTCTCTGTCAATGAGAAGAGGCTACCTGCTGCTCACCACCAGGTACATTTTGCCTTATGCCCAATACAACAGGACTTCAAATCTCATCTTTTCTTCTATAAAGATGTGGCAATAGTTAAACTGATCCAACAAAACCAGGACAATAATTAGCTTCTTTAAAATGATATATAACACTTAAACATTATAAGTTAAGAGTCACTCAAGTTTATAAAAAATCCATAAAATATAGGATCAGCTCCAAAATTGGGGGATTTTCTACTGTTACTAATCTAAAGCCGAAATTTCTTTTTCCTTTTATACATGCCAGATGGCTTGCTGGATTATTTAATAAGTAACAATAAAACCAAGCTCTTACAGGCACAGAAAATTCAAGCATTTTGATATAGAATCAGGAACAATACAGCTAATATGCAAGTTTTTTTCTATTTTTTTCCAAAAAGGAGTGGGCTTTTGATTTCTAGCTTAAAACATCTGATATTCTTAAGCTGAATCAACAACAAAATGTTTTCTAAATGAAGACACTGACAAGTTTAAGAAATAAGATTTACTATTTTTCCAATTACAATATTTTTCTGAAGAGACAGAGCACAGAAACACAGCCATCAGTAAATTTTGCTACTGTAATATTTTTTCTTTTAATACAATTTTAAAGTCAATAGATAGTTTTGAGCATGTAATCCTCAGTAACTCGGGATCTAACAACAGTATCTTACCATAACCAAGACAAAACACATGTACTTTGACATTTGGAGTGTTACCCATCATCACCTTGAAGTTATTTTGTTTCTAACTGTAATTTTATTTTTAATTTCACCTCAACACACTTTTGAAAGCAAGCACAGAATACTCACTCCAAAAGCTGTCTAAAGACAGGACTCACCACAAAAGCTGTCTAAAGACAGTTTTTTCCTACTGATATTTTACCCTGCCACAATAATGTGGCAGGGTAAAATATCAATAGGAAAAAACCCAAAAAACCCAGAATCAATTCTCCAGCCCCATAAGCTAAAACAAGCATTACTGCATTTCTAGAGGGTTTGTGAGCTTTTCTTCTCCCTCCTGCTTGTATCATACAATTCCTAGGAAGAATGGTGCTGTACCTGGAACTATTGTCCAGTCTCTCTCAACATCATTACATTTGTTTACCAATAATTTAACAGCAACTGCCTCTGACAAACAAAAATCAATGTGGGACTCAATTTCACAGTCTTGTTTTGTATTTTTTGAAGAAACTGCACACAAGAGGAGCAAGCATTATGACATTTGCAGTATCACCAAGTACATTAGTCTCTCTGTTGAGCTACTGCGTTCAGACTTGGATGTCATTCCCCACAGAAGGCTTCCAGACTGAAGCGATCAAACCTTAGACAAAGAAGAGCACTGGGCTCCTCTTTGTGCCATGGAAAGCAGAGAATGTTTTCATCCAGCAGGCACCACAGAACTTTGAAAATACTACCCTCCAGTCACTAATCTAAAGCAGCCTCACCATAAAGCATTACATCCCAACCCCATAAACTTCCCAAATTCAGACTACAAGGCTTGGAGGAGAGAGGAGTTTCGAGGGAAGTTTTCATTTCTCCTGAAAAATATCTAAAATATCACAGAAGCAGCAGTGAGTTATAAACTTCACTCCTCGCACACAATTACTACAGATAAGACAGAAAACATCAAGAGAAGCAAAATAGTCAGACTCTGAAGTCCTGTCCATTTTACTTCAAGTACCTACAAAATGCTAAACACCAAAAAGCTTCCTCTTGATAATATAATTTGATTCCTATTGAGTATAGAGGACCAAAGAGCCAAAAATCCTAGGATGGGGCATGACCACAAGGGGATGCAATGATGCTGCTTTTCTTCATGATCTGTGGTAGCTAGGTGGTCTTTATTTTGATTTCCAGTCCACTTCTCTAAATGACAGCTATTTCTGTCCTTCCTAATTTCTGCTGACTGCTCACAAACCATGGCCCACTTTGCACAGTTGTGAACATCAGAACAAGCCAAAGTCACTGAGAAGCAGCAGAGCAAAGCTGCTTCCACAAAAGAACTCCATCATTCTTCCCTAGGAAAACAGGCTTCTTTAGTTAGCCTGTGTTGTTGTTCTACTTTTTATGTAACACAAGTGTAGCTAATTGTGCTTTGGTGAAGTATTCTAAGTTTTTACTTTTTAATTGTTAAAAATTAGGAAGCTTAAGTTCACAGACACTATCCAAACAACTTGCATAGCATTGGTAGAAGTCACTGAGAAGAGCTTTTGCCACAGCAGTTGTGAAAATCTGGAAATAGGTAGACATACTCAAAAGCAAAAAACAACACTCCTTACTTGTTTTCTTTTGCTTCTTTATGAACTCTTATAGCCATTAATCAAGTATGAAGATCAACATTATCTTCCATTTTTCAAGTGGTGGCTTAATTTAAAAGGCTGGATTGATGGGGGTCTTTTTCGTTTGGGGTGTTCTTTCTTCAGGTTGTTTGTGTGTGTGTTATTTTGGTTTTTTTTAACTAGTATCATGCAAGATTTCAAGCAAGATACTGAAAAAAGCAAGAAGCTGAAGTTATTGGTTGGTAAATCTTTACATAATATCACAGTTTGATCTGGGAAACTCTAGACAACTAAATTACTTACTACATCTATTAATTATTTCCTTTCTAAATGTAGTGAAATAATGTTGATTTTAAAAAGAGACTATTTTATAGGAGAGGAGAAACATCAAGGACTGCATATGGCTTTTACAGTAACAGTTATGAAGGAAAGATCAAGGTTGGTATTCAAAAGAAAAACAGCACTCAGCACAAAGAATAGCATAGACATGAATAATTTCAAAATAACAGCAACAGGAGAAACAAAAGTAGTGTAAATAACAAAACATTCTAATAACCACTACTCAGTATTGTTAACCATATGTCGTGACTTAACCTCAGCCAGCAACAAACCCCAGTGCAGCCACTCACTCACTCACTCCCCCTGCATCAGCATGGCAGAGAAAATCAAGAAGTATAAAAATGAAAAAGCTCCTGGGTCGAGATAAAGACAATTTAATAGCTACAGCAAAGGCTATGCATGCAAGCAAAGCAAACAAAAGAATTCATTCACCCTCTCCCATGGGCAGGCAGGTGTTCAGCCATCTCCAGGAGAGCAGGGCTCCACCATGCATAATGGTGACTTGGGAAGACGAACACCATCACCCCAATGTCCCAAGCCATTCCTTCTTCTTCCCCCAGCTTGATATGCTGAGCACAATGCCATAAGGTCTGGAATGTCCCTTGGATCAGCTGGGGCCAGCTGTTCCGGCTGTGTCCCCTCCCAGCTCCTTGTGCACCCTCAGCCTCCTCACTGGTGGGATGGGGTGAGGAGCAGAAAAGCCTTGGCTTGGTGAAAGCCCTGCTCAGCAGTAATGAAAACATCCCTGTGTTATTGACAGTTTCCAGCTCAAATCCAAAACACAGCCCCATACTCAAGTGTTATGAAGAAAATTAACTCTATCCCACCCAAAACCAGCACATCACATTACAGACAAAGACCACCAAACCAGCAGCTCACCACACTACTGTGCTCCAGTTAAAATTGCCTTTCAGATCAAAGAGATACAGATGAAATAAACCACAGCAAAGACAGACCTGAAGTATGGCAACCACACTCTTACATGATGGTTTTGATTACTGTCAGCACAAGAGATTACATCTGAATCCGAATTTCATTACAGTTTTGTGTTTGGGTGCAAGAGTTCGGTGAGAATAGATTTCTTATTACACAGTATACTACTGTTCTTCCAAACAGATTAAATTAAGCCAGGAAAGTTGAAAATAACTAAATTTAAGATTAAAATTTCAGTGTTCAACATAAAATGAGGAGGTAGAATGGGAAAACCTTGCCACTTGCTAGAACAACTGGAATATTATATATATATTCTATTCCATATTCTATTCAATATATTTACATGATGAGCTTGGCACTGTGTTTAGACAGGAATTTGATATAATTTCTTATATTTTAAAAAGGCATTTATTTAGGAGATTGTTCTTACTTATATACAGACTATGATAGTAGAAAAGAAGGAGAAATAGGCACCAGTAAATGGGTCCCTGTCCAGTATTTATCTCCAACCACAGAGAAAGGCCAAGCTTAAGTACAGGAATCTTTATTAAACGGTTCTTCAGTGATAAATCTTACTCCTATTTCTGATGCCACATAGCAGCATTTCTCTAGAACACTTCTAAAACACAGAAAACAACTAAAATTATCTCCCACTAAATTGTTACCCTTTTCCTAGGAATGAATGCATACTCCATGTGATATAGGACTCTTCATTCCAGCAGCTGGTATCAAGACTTAAAAATGGGAGTTTTGGCAAAGGATAAAAAGAGATGGAGGATGAAGTTTCTCTAACAAGTAGATAAAAAGAGCAAATACTAAGAAAAATATGTTGATATTGCAACATTTACTGTAATTTACTGGACTTATTTTGTCAATTATTACTTAAAATCATAATTATTTAAACAATGGCAAAGACACAACATTTTCAATAAAACTATTCTTTCAGGATATTGGGGGTTCCATCAGTAGCTCTGCACTTCCAACTATGAATTTAGATGAGAGAAACTATTTTTTTCCACACACTCCCATACCTCTGCATTCATTTTAACAAGTTTAATTCTGTTTTAACCATTTCCTCTTGTTTCTTTACAGGTACTTTAGAAATGCCTGGCTACAGTTTCTAATCCTGAAATACAATTCCTGCATCTTCACAGCAGCGTTTAACAGCTACAAAATTTAAACCAAATCATGAAAGTATATTTTAAGCGCATTTTCATGTCTACATTCATGAGAAAACTTTCATGCTTTTATGTTCTATACTGAATAATAGAATGTTAATGTTTTACCCTGATATAAAATCCCAGAATACCAGAAGGAACCATGAATGAGCAGCACTGCACAATCAATTTTTCATGCTTTTTTTCTTCCCTATCTTACCCTCTCCCTCTGCTTGCTTCTTTTTATTTTTATATTACATTTTTCCAACTCCTCCACAGAACAGTAAATGCTTTGGTGAAGAGCCAAGCTCCCCCCAGCCCACAAAACAAACATTTGATTTACAGACTATAAATTATGTAATTGTAAACACAACTCTATCTGTATATGCCAACAGTTTTTGTCATTCATCTGTAAAATCACTGCAGCTCATTTTCTAAATCTTTAAGTATAAGACTATTATACAAGAAATAGAGGCCAAAAAAAATCCCTATATTTATTATTTTACAATCTAACATGAAGAAATCCACTGCTTGAGAAACTTGTGAGTTAAAATAATTAGATAATCTCTCACTCTGAAAGATACCTCTATTTAATGCACTGGAACAGAGAACTTTTCGGTATAGCTATTGCATTAGGCTGAAAACCTCCATTATCTGGGAGCACAAGCAGCAACAACATCCCTTTCTAAAACATTAGCCCTCTAGCAACACAAGGCCATCACTTCTCATGCAGCTTATTTAAGTGAGGTGCAATAGAGAACACAGAACCATTCACATATTTCTAGGCAAAAACTAAATTAAGTTATAATCAAGTATGCATGACTCAATGAAGATGAAGACATTCCAGAATACTGCAATTCAAAACCAGACACATTAACACAGCTTTTGTTAATATTCAGCATCTGGGTTGGTAGAAAAATGTATTTCCAAAGAAACATGTATAAGTCAAGATATTCTAATAATTCAGACTGCCTCAGACTGTAAATATCGAAGAAGTATATGATAACGATTAATCCCATTAGTAATTGCAGTGCCAGATCAAGGCACAAAATGCCTTCATTCCACTCCTCTCTGCCATTACAAGGTATGCACCCTTACAACAAAATCTTCTTTTGACAAAATCCAAAAGGAACACACAGAACCAACAAATTCTCCAGGACTTCTACAGCCAAGAGAAGTAGATGCACCATCAATTAACAAGCAAATCCCATTATGTTGCTGACTGCTCTTTACCCTCCAGAGTTGCCATTTCTGCGAGCAAGAAAAGGCTATCATGAAGATGCTATTTCCAGCACAACTTGGCAAATGGAGAGCATGATCATGTATTTGATATTGGCCAAAATTACAAATTACTTCAAACCTAGGCATCTCCTGTCTGTCACTTCTATAAAAAGCCCTAAATCAAATAAAACTACATTCAACCCAAACCCCATACCACGTTAAGGTGGAGTTGAGGAGCTAAGAAAATTTCACTTGCTTTGCAACTTTTGTTCTATTATGGATCTCCAACAACGATGATGTTAAGATATTTTCAAAGTTTTGAGGAGGTGAAAGATTCTGCTTATTCATCCCCCATTAATCTTCCACATGAAAGGCTGCCCTTCCCCTAAAGATTAAAAGAATCCTTAAGTCCTGAGGTGTGCTGAGTACATACTATGTTCTGGACATTATATATCTTTAGTTTTGCTGAAAACTGCTCCTTCTCTCAAAGTCCACACTTAATATCTTACTGCAAGACAGTTAAATTTAAATATTCTGAGAAACGTAATCACTGGATGATAGAGCCAGAAGGCAATGCTGAGCTGACATTTAATGAACTCATTAATTTGGGGCTTTTTTAGTTAAATAAAGATCGTTGTGTTTAATGTGACTATTTTCTAGGAGTTAGGACACAGTTATTCTAAGGAAAAAGAGGAAAAAAACCACTTTTCTGCATAATCATTAAGGCAGCCAAGGCTTAAATAAAAGTCAAAACATAGTTAGAATTATGGCTTAAAAATACTCTGCAGAAGAAACTTAGATGAAAAGGTGAGATGAGAAGACTGAACTTTCCTGCTGTTTTTCTTTAAGGCTGAATATATTTTATTGTGTGATAAGCATGACCTTCCTTTCTCCCCGAAAAGCCACAGGCCTGTCCCCAGGAACGCAGCGGCTGCCAAGGCTGAAGCTTCTCAAAACATTTTGTTTGCTACATTCTCCTGATCTATCATCAGAAAGTAACAAAAACATTACTTTGCAAAGAGAAATATATTATCTCAACTCCCTCTCTCCCTCCTTTTGCACAAGCTAAAACCACAACCTATGCCCATTTAATTGCCACCCACAAAAATATTCTCCACAGGCTGTGACCACAAATAGCAAAGACTGCAGATGTTTTGAGAAAAAACCCTGAGTTTTGATTATTAGACCAGTGTGCATTTTTCAGCAGTAATTAGTGTGATAACCACCACTGTCTTTAAACGAGCTTTATTTCCTCTTCTGATTGACCCATCCTCCTCTTCCCCTTCAGAGGCCTCTGAAGGCGATGCTCCTCTCTGTGCAGGAGCAGACACAAGTGAAGCCATTCCCCTGCCTCCACCCAGACACACCACTACTACAGAGAGCAAGAAGAGCCAACATTGCTTGGTGGTCTGAGAGAGTTTATCTTTAAGATGAAGCTTGGTGAAATTTTGCTCCCAAACAAGGAGAGCAGAGCCCAAGCACATCAGGGCCTCCTCAGTAACCCCACAGAAAAACACCAAGGAACCAGAGGAAAGAACGGGAAATCAGCTGAGGGAGTTGCTCACTGCTGCCAAGAAACCTGAGAAGAATGGAGCTGGTTCCTCTCAACCAAATGTGAATCAAGGATAATCTGAACAGACAGAAGTTCTTCACAACTAAAGGCAGATGCAGAAACCACAATAATAATCAGGAAATATATTTCACATCTATTATTCTTTTTCTTTAAAAAGGGTTGAGTATTTTGACTTTCCATGTATTCAATAGAGACTTAAAATGCTACCAGAAGTGGTCCTGCAGTTCTTTTACACAACTCCACAGCTGCCCTTCTCTAGCACTGGTCCATCCCCAAAGAGGAAAAGCTGCTGCTCCAAGGATTTAGAACTGGCAGAAAGCTGGCACTAAGACCAGAAGGGCAAAGGCAACTGAGCTTCCAGCAAAGAGGATATGAAAGCTGTCCACCCATTTGGAAGAAAAAACATAAGTCATTTTCCCCTCCAATTCAGGCATTAAATGATCAGGTAATCCCCACTAACTCAGGTAATCCCCATTAACAGAGAATCTTCTAACAGTTGTGGTTTTTGGTTTTTTTTTAAGGAATCTTTCTTACTGGAAGTAACAGTTGATTTAAAAGTGGAAATAGCAATACTTAAAAGAAACAGTGATGGGCAAGGAAATCAGGCTACACCAGCCCATGACAGGCCCTCAGATTGAACACAAAAGAATGCAAAGTAGAAAAGCAAGTTTTAGAGGAATGATGGACTACAAAAATGAAATGGAAATCGGAGTAAGAAATACCTTACAGCACAAGAATGCCAAAGATATATTTGCAAAAAAAAAAAAAAAAGAAGTTTATTGATTCTTTAGATAAAGGCAATGTAACAGGAGTAACCCATTTAACTTTCTGTGGAACATTTAAAAGAATTCATGCTAAAATGGTCGAAGAGTTAAGAGAGGTCAAGGATTCGAACTGCTACAGTGACTACAATGATCTGTGCTGAAAGACAAATTATCGGGGTGCTACTGATTCTCCTCAGGCAGGCCCATGGTTCCTGCTCTGTGTGCACCCCTAGTTTCTTAGGCCAAGTCAAGATCAATTAGTTTATGACAGTTGTTCTGAAAGTGGAACAAACATCTATCATTAATAATACACAATGTCCTAAGGTTTATGGCAGTCAATTAATTGCACTCCAACACCGAGTCTCTCCTCCTGAGCTGCATGTACAACTTTGCTACCAGCTTTTAGGAAAACTTATTTTCTGGTTATCCTATCTGAGTCATAACACTCATATTTTAAAGATCCTTGGGAGAAAGTCAAGCTGAAATCAGATTAGTAATTATTTCTAGAGAAACACACTGGACTTTAGAGATGTTAAGAAAATAACATAATCTACTTGTTATAGTTATTTCATCATCATAAATTAACTTCGTAGGACATTACATACTCATCTTCTCCCTTAAATTTAGGTGCACTAGTTTTGAATAAATGTGGACTTTATTTTCTGCATAGACAGAAAAATAAGTCTGCAGGGATAGCACATGAAAAAATGCCTTGTTAGCTATTCACCAAAATATATAGCTTAGACCTAGACATTTCTTGTTGTTACTGAAAATCCGTAAAAATTTTACGATGAAATTTCACAAACCAGACTCAATGGAAATGCATCACTGATTTCAGCAAAAAATGGTCTGAACCCACCAAAGGGAAGATGCATGGCACTGATCAGTCATCCCTGCCTCTTCCTCATTGTAAGACCAAGGCCAGCATTGCAGGAAAGCTGCATGAAAGCACAAGCAAATAGAATAGGAATGGCATTATGACTGGAGCTCTAGGCACCAGAAGATTCACAAGAAAAGGTTCAACAGCTGGAGATGGAAGATATTTCTGCCATCCAAAGAGATGTCTTCAGTCTTCCCACTGAGAGCGCAGCAAATTGTTGTGAAGTCTGTTGCAGGACACACTGTGTTCCAAGGTCAAGAGCTGGACCAATCTAATTCAAGTAACACAAACTAAACAACACATTCCCATTCCTGAAGCATTTTTATGAGTGCTGACAAATAATCTGCAAGTTGCTCATTTTCAGGCTTAATTCCCATCCTTGCAATTCACAGAGCACAGTCTCCTGAGAAATTTCTCTAAATTAAGAAATCTCTGTTGAAAGATTATCTCTTGGCTAGACTTCACGTCTGTACCACCGAAGAGTTATCTCATTTGAGCCTTAGCTAAACTCCTGGGCACACAGACAAATTGCTACATTGCCTGAAGTGAAGAAGTAAGCTGGAGCCACCAGGCACACCAAAGAAAACAGCCTGAAGCTAGCAACATAGTGGGGACACAGCAGCTTATGTTAGCACAACCGGGCCACTGCAATGAAGTCATGAGCCCCACCCCAGACTGCCCTACGCTCATTCTTACTCCAGCAAGATGGAAAAGCTCACCTTGCTCACCTGGAACAACTTCACACACACTACTTCAAGTAAACTGGTAGAGCGAAAAACCACAAGTTTTAAAAAGTAAATTGAAATGGACGCAAGAAAAGGAAGAAAAAATGTGTTTAGGACTATGAATCTGTCATCACTACTTAAAAAAAAAATACAGGGTAGCTGCTGACAGGTCTCCATTAAAAATAAATGTAGATAATTAGCTTAAGAAATAAGGGCTTAAGAATAGTTTAAGAATAATCTCTTTCAAAAAACAGTTTCTGAAGTAGTTTCAGAGAATGCATGGGTCATGTGTAGCAGATGACATTTGTTCCGTTAAGAATAATCTGCCTGAAAGTCGACATTTCTAGGATGGTGAGAAATAGTTCCCATTTTAACTGCAAGTGTTTTCACTTTGTGCCAAGAGCCACCCAATGACCACAGCTGGAAGAAACCCAAATGTCACTTCACTTACCCAGAATATCAAGGCAGCTGGAGAGAGTTTTAACAGCATAGCAAAAGTTAGGAAAAGCAAGAAAACCAAGAATAGTAGATTGACTGCCAACGTGCAAACTGGATTTCAAACATGTGCATTCACACTGACATATCTTATTCTTGATTAAACAAAAACATCCCCTAAAAACCTTTCAGCAGAAAAAAGATTCTACATAAGAAACACTACTGAGTGGGAAGATAACCATGTACTTCACATTGCTAGTGATCTTTTTCTACGCAAAACAGTAATCCAATATGGAACCGAAAAAAGACATAACAGAGCAATTTCGATCCCTTTTCTCCAGAGCAAGTATTTTCTCAAACTCTGTAACAGTGATAATGTAATAGAATACGGTTGTTGCAGATAGACCAGTTTGTAAGAACTAATTTACCTTCTGCACAAGCCAGTCAATTTAAAACTACAAAGTACATTACTTTGAGAATAATCTCAAGTGCTTTTTTATATGCATTTCATACATAGATTGATTTTCAAAATTATGAAAGTTAATATATAAACATATATGTAAGTAATTTTTCCTACTAAATCTACAGAAACAGATATTATCCCTTTGTATTGCTGCATTTGATTGCTTTGATTATTCTCAAAAGAGAAAAGATACTGAGAAGATATGACTTGCTCATAACTCTGGTAGGGGAAAAACTTCTGAAATGCTTTTACAAGCACTTTTTACAGTGCTTCCATGCTTGAACAATATAGCTTTTTTATGTTGCAGTAACTTTTTATCATGCATTCAATAGATTTTATTCCTGTAGCCATTTACAGAAAAGTGGGTAAGATTCTTTTTATCTACCATTTTCAACTCCTCTGAGGAAAAAACATAAAAAAGCATATCCAAGTTTAGGCTAACACAGACAGGCAGAATATGAGAGACCATATGGATAAAATGTCTTCTGTTTCAGTCTAGTGTGGAACTCTCTCTTATGCTTTGTCTAACATGGAGCTTTTCTTACAGTAAGTGTTATTTGACTGATATTTCCTTATAAGTGAAAAAAAAGCTGCTGAGGGTATTCAGTGGTCAGTAACCAGGAGAAGACAAGAAGCCTGATAAGAAGTTCACACTACATTGAAACAGCCAGTTTCTTCCAAGGACATAACCACGATACATTTTCTATCAGTTCAGCAGCTTGCAGAAGAGAACTGCCATAATTTATTATCTTATTTATCTACTTTGCTGTTTAGAACATCAGTAGGTTTCACTCTTTAGTAGAGCTATAGGAAAAATAATGAGTCAGCTATGAGCCATCAGTGCAAAGAGATCAATATCTTAGCTAGGATAAAAGTGGAATCTTTAGTAATCAAAACTACCTATTTCACAGAGACAGTCCAGCAGCAAATATTTCTTCTTAATAAATTTTATACCTACATTTAATACATGCAAAACAAATTATTAAGATTTGAAGCCATCTGCTTATTTATTTACACTGCTTTAATAAAATCTGTCTTCTGGTAATTTCTACTCTCACTGCTTAAAATAGAATATATGCAACAAAAAAGTCATACATTTATTTTTTTTTAATCACCCAGTAAGCTGCTTTTTCAAAAAAAGAAGGAAATATTTCTCTTCCTCCTGGGAAAAAAAAAAAACAATAATGAAAATGGAGGGAGATATTTCCCATTAAAAACATCTTGACTTTGAATATTCCAATTGAAAATGTGAGCACACTTCCTAGAGCACAAATAAACTCCTTTTCAATGAACATTTGCTTAGCCAGACTTTACTTCTTCATATTTTCAAGGACTGCTCACTTGCAAGGACTGTGGTCCAGACAGATCTGGATTTTTTTATCTTCTTGAAATTTGGGGCTATTAAGTCCTTCACTTGCAAAATTGTAGCATTCAGTTTTTCTCAGCCACCATGAGTTTGTTTTCTGGTATGTGATTTGCAAAAATCATCACAACGACATTAAAACTCTGTAAGGATAGTATGCTTTTAAACTGTTTGGGAGGTTTGAGAAATAAACTCCATTTTAATGGGAATCAGACATGAGACTTTCAAACCTTTTGAAAATCTTATCTGGAAAACAACTACATTTCTAAAAAGACAAGAAACAGAAGGAAATAAAATGATTATTTTTCTTCCAAAGGTGAACTTGCAAAAAAAAAAAAATAATCCTACTTAGAATTTTAAGATCTGCAACACAAAATTATTTTCGTCATTACTACGTTCCAGCTTCAGGTCACACTGCTCCTCCAGCTATAAACAACTCTTACTGACGTAAGCCAAGACAAAACCACAGAGCTGAGCAGTGGAATGACCAGCAGGTCCCTACATGATAATTATGAATTCTGCCATCTGGATTATTTATTATGAGGTCAGTTTAGTCCAAGACATTACCAGGAGATTTCAGATCAGATCCTGTAAAAAACTGCAACCTTGGCCTTTCCACATCTAAGGGGATACTGACTCACCAGTCCTTTTGGCCAAGTGCTTTGTGTAGCAGAAGTTTAACAGCTATACAGCAAACTCATTAGTGGGCTGGCCCATTCACTCCACACAATCCAGCAGTCACCGCTCCATGTTAGTTTTCAGCTGCAAAGGAGCTGTTTTCACTTAGAAGATAGTGCTACGGTGTAGTACAAATATCAACAGGGCCAACATATTACATAGATCTCCTTCCTCCTGCAAACATTCTGTGGAGCAAGGAGTGGGAATTCTGCAGAGAGCAGAGCTCCACTTTACAGACTGAAGTGCTTTTCTTAACTAAGTGCAGAATATGAGAGACTCAAACAAAGCAAACAGGAAGAGCAGAAAAGCACGCAAGGAACCAAAGAAAAACTATTTTCTCCTTACTACTTCTGCAAACCAAGGGGGTGATTTCAAGCAGGAGGTAAAACACCAAGGGTTTTGAATCAACTCTGTAAACCACTGAATCCTAGAATCACAGAACAGTTTGAGTTGGAAGGACCTTTAATGGCCATCTAGTCCAATCTGCTTGAAATAAGCAGGAACCTTCCACTACATCAGGTTGCTCAGAGCCTCATCTAAGCCTGACCTTGAAAGTTTACAGGAATGAGGCACCTACCAAGTCTCCAGGCAACCTATTTGAGTGTTTTACCACATTCATTGTAAAAATGCTCTTCTTTGTATTTAATCTAAAGCATTATCTTCCTTCTCTACTATAGGAGTAACTTTAGATGACTGGCCTACACAAGAGAAAATTGTAATTATCTTTATAGCCACTCTTTCCCACTCATTAAGATGTGCTCTATCAGTTTTCACTTGGACCCCCTCAAAATGCACCAGCTCTCTGTTAAACACTCTCTTCTCTAGAAACCTTCATACTTGTTACATGCCCTCTGCTAGTGTATCCTCGCTGGACTGCAACACCAATTGTATTTCAAACAGCAGAACTTACCAGCTTCAGTCTTTCCACACAACCATCTTGATTCCTTACTATTTTTGTACCTTTCAGATTCAAAATCAAACATTCCTTAGGTGAATTGAGCCTAGTCAAGTTAGCCTACCAGGGCTTAAAGGATGATTTAGGCAAGAAAAACTGAACATTGGATAGATTTAAAACAAATTCACATGAATACTTCAATTTGGGCAAAACTTAGGAACACCACATATAAGAGGAAAGTGCTCTTGTTTACGTCCCTAATACTCCATTGCAAGATCGGAAAAAATATTACTTGATTATTACTAGAGATCAACATTCACTGATACCCCCTTACAAACTGTAATTCCAGTAAGATCCCAAACACCCACAAATCAGGGTGTTGAATGCAGATGAAAGCCAAGGAACAGTTCTCTGTCACTACAATAATAAAAATGTTTACCAACCAACAGTGATCAGGTATATAATTACATATGGACACACACTGCTACATCCTTAAGGCAAAATGAAAAACTAGTGCACTACAACAAAAAAATGGTATTACAAAATTTCTCTTTGTAGCTGGGCAGATGGTAAATGGCAACTGCAGCTTATTATAACCCCCATAATTGCCTTCATCACCTTGTGCTTCCCCATCTGTCTGTTGTGCCCACCTGTTTTCTCACCTTAAACCAGCAGCTCTGCTACAGTATATATGTAGTATGTTAAGTGCCTAGTGCAACAAAGTCCCAGCCTTAATTAAAGATTTTATAATCTATGCTAAATAAAATATAGATCATATTTAATCAGGACTATGCATAGACCATTTAAAATGTACATTATTAACATCCTCAAATCATGTGCTATATATTTTTTTAATTAAGTTAGTAAAGGAAATAGGTACTTAGTGCTCTCTTACCTTCAAATGCAAGTCTTTCACATTATATTGTAGAAGTGGAACTGCTAATCTAAAGAATTCAAGATGGACTATTGTTTTCATTATCTTGACTCTTCACTTTCTTCAACACCACATAGTGTTCAGTTTGCCTCATTCCATAAACATCAGGGATTAGTGTTGGTTCACAGAACAAAACTCAGGAACCAGTAACTTGAATGTATTTTGGAGCTGAAATGTTTCACTACATTCTACTGGAATCAGCCCAAAGTATGTGTGGACAGAAGATTCCTTTATCCTTTATGTGGACAGAGGATATCCTTTATCCTTTATCTCCTTTATCTTTATCTCATAAGATACAAAAATCTCCTATGCTACAGTAATGGAAGGCCCAGTGAAGTATGAGGGGTTTATTTTTATCCTTTTGCTTCCTCCTTGTCAGTGTTGCAATTAGAGTAAGTGATCATCACCCACAGTTTCCCCACCATTATTTGGCAGTAGCTGCAGTCTGCAGAGAAAATTCTCATTTACTGTGCCACTGGGTGAGCACCTCTGTAAAGCAGCACATCTCCTTTGTGTCCCAACCTCCTTTACTGTTTACAAGCCCTCGTTAGTTGTGTCCTGGATGCTGTGCTATATGAAAAAACACAACATCAAATACTGAACCTTTATGTCCAGATCAGACACTGCCTTATTGCTCAGCCATACTGAATCACTCTGCTAAAATATCACCCTAAATTAGCGAAATACATGGCTAAGACAGATGAAAGTAAGCAGTAAATCTCACAGAAAGCATTTGATCAGGTGTTTTAATAAGCAATTAAAAAGAAAACTGCAACCATTAAGCCTTTATATCAGTATTTTTTTTCAAATGCAAACTGCTCACCTCTGACTGAGGCTGAGTCAATGCTGAAAAATCCATTACTGTCTTTGCCTGTACATCATTTAATGAAAGTTGAGAGAGTGGGACTATTTACTCTAATATCTTAGATTTCTTTCAAATTATATCTGTAAAGCTATTTTTATTCCGACTGCAAATTTAATATCCTATTATTCCCCTTCTCTGTAAACTTCTGTTAAAGTAATAAATACTTCAGAAATACCAAAGCTTAAAAATTCTAGGGTATTGTTTCTTCTGGAGCCTCCAGCGATGTATTTCCTAAATAAATAAACATTTTAATAAAGTTTTTCATTGACCCAAAATGTTTCTGAAAAGTAATATATTCATGAAGGCAGAAATGCAAATTTCAGCAAATGGAGGTTACATAACACAATAAATAAAAAGCACGGCAGACAAATAGCAACTTCTGAGAATAAAAGCCATCTGAAAAAAAAAGAACAACTAAAAAGCATTAATCTAAACAAGCATACTCTGAAATTTCTTTTCATTCTCTAAAAATCAATTTACCCCAAAACATGCATTTGCTTGTTTGCTACTTATATATATAGTATTTGTAGTGTTATTATTTCTCAGACTCATGACTTTTTAAATTCTTTTAAGCAGGAATTTACCCCACTGAAACAGGGAAAAGATACAAAGTGATAGGAGAGATGAAAAATAAAAAGAAAATAAAATCAATTTAATAGAGTCCAATCAGAAAGGGAACAAAATTAAGATGTAGCACCACAGGGCAGTAGAGCAGCTCAGAAGATACCAAATCAACTTCCATAGACAGGAAATGTGGCAAGAAAAGAAAAAAGAAAAGGAAAAAAAATATCTTTTTTCAAAAGCAACACAGCAGTACAGAGCTAAACTGTAACACAATCTTTACTGAAAGACTTTCCAGTTTCATATATAGGAAGGTTATTAAAAAAAAAAAAAAAAAAAAAAACTAGGTTGGAGGTAAACAAATGGACAAACAAACATGAGAGACACCCAAAAGGTTAAAGGCATCGATCGAGACAGAAATACAGAGTATAAGGAGACACACCAGAGGAGATAAACAGAAAGTTAAATATTTCTTCATTCATTTGCAACACAGAAATTCATAATCTGTTAAAAGCAGATTTGAATGTTTGCATCTGTGTGTACCACCAATGATAAAAATGCTTGCTTCTTTATAGCAACTACAATGGTAACTTCCCATGGAGTTTTTTTGCAGCATTTTGAAGTATTAAAATGCTTCCATTTTAATATAACTATCATAGTCATTCAGATATAATAAAAAAAAAAGAAACCCCAAACAAAAGCAGGAACACTAAAGTAAACACAATTATTATCAGCACAATTTTTAACAAAACTTAAGTCTCACATTATTAATCTACTAAAAAGCACAATTTTCAGGAGAGCAAAGTTAAATTCAAGGCCAGAAAATAGGTCTATGAGATCAAATAAACTTTTTAATGAGTAAATAATAAACAAAACCAGCCCAAAATTCCTACAGAGCTTGGGATTAAGTATATTAAGCTATTTCTTGGCTATGTGAAATAAAGATTTATTTATTTATCACAAGAACTAAGAGATTATAACTTTCATACTGAATGTTCTTTTCTTGTTATTTGGGGTTTTTATTGCCATCCTTGGCCATTAATGGTCAATAATGTCTGATATCAAACAGACCAGAAAAAATCTCATTTTCTGTTCCCCAGGTGCTACAGAAAGCTCAAAGGAAAAGCAAGGCATACTCCTGTTGAAATATGCTAAAGAAGTAAGACCCAAATAAAAACGGAATCAAAATCTGTAAGTTTGCACTTTAGGAAAGCAGTTTTTTGGGAATTGCAAATACTACCCACAGAGTTAAATATGGCCTAAAGTCCATGGAGATGGCATTTCATTCTCTCTGGACCTTCCCAGATGTGGACTATTAGTGTCACAAACCCCAGCATCTACTGCTTTGGATACTCTGAGCATGAAAAACTCAAGGCCCAAAAGGGCTGGCTGAGAAATTAAGCAACTGGAGACCAGCTTCATTAGAGAAGATGGTTTACCAGTGAGTGTGAAATTCTTAAAAAGATAAATCTAAGCAAAACCTGTAGGACTATAGAGATTCCTGGATAAATAACCATTACAAGACAACTTACCAGGAGCCCTGCAAGTAGCTGAAACAGGGATCCAAGTGAGAAAATAACATCATAAAAGCCGGCTAATAGGACTGAAATCAAACTGATACCTATGACTGTACATACAGTAAAAACAATAATAGTGGAATTGTTATGCAGATAGAATATAGGATTAGAGAATATCAGAATGTGCTTTCAAAACAATACAGCATAGTCACATACAGAGCCCAGGAAAAGTAAGAGCAACTATCACCAGCTAACTCAGTGGGATGCAAGGATCTGAAACAACATTTGGTGGAATCAGAAACAAAAGACATAAAAATACAAAACAGGACAAGATTCAGCATGGGTTGACCAAAGATGCCAAGCCAAATCCATGCTCTTTAGCTATCAAAGAAATTAAGAACAGAAATGTATAAAATAACATTTTTTTGTTCAATAAAGCTTTTGATACAACACCAAATAGAAAATCACTACTTAAATTGAAGAGACTAGTGTAATTTAGCCACGAGTCATCTTGCTGTACTCAAGATAGCACAGAGGTGTTACTGCAAGCTTAAGAGAAGGACTGTAGAGGAGCTTACACAACCTTTAAGCACAGCATAAAAGGCTTGTAGGCGGCACAAGCAAATGACAGCATAAGAAGCCTATGGTTGAACCTCCTGAAACAACACCAGCAGTTGCCACTGTATGATTTGAGACTCCCTAAACATAATGTAAGAGAAAAAAGAAAAAGCCAAAAATCATCTGTGGAGGGATGAATGAACTGCTGACAAAATGAAGTCCTACCAACTTGTTTGTAGTAGAAAAGCACAAAAAAAGTGGGAAATTGTACAAGGTGAGAAACTGAACCTGCCTGGAAGGTTGATTTCTTTAGGCTTTCACCTGGGGATTATCTGCCTCCAGGTAGGATCACTTGCCTCCAGTCTTGCTCAGTGAATTCCTACCAAGGGGCTCCGCCCAGCCTGGCTTTTCCTGGCAAAGCCCAGCACCCTCTTGCAGCTGCTTCCCTAACAGGAGTCAGCATCTGCATCCCACTGGCTTGCAGCTCAGCTGCCCACTACCCACACCCATCACTCCAGCAACTGAAATATTAGTCGTGGCAATACTCTTCAAAATTCAAATTACTTGCTTTTGCACAAAGCCTGTGTTATGACTGTATTTGATGAGGAACAAGATCAGAGAGGCAGCAGCAGCTGGAAAGACCAGGAAAAAACATTATAGGATGAAAAACTACAGCATAAGAGGGCATACCCCCTTATACACTGATAAAGCATTAATTTATGTAAGAGTGAAAGACACTTTTCACAAAGTGGGTTGTTAACAGGAACTGCCAAAAATTTCAGTTAAGATTTATAATGCTCCACACATTCCCAAGAAATTCTGAAGCAGGGGTGAATAACTGGGTTAGAAATTCTGTCAACAACCAACTTACTGAGAAGAGTCACAGTGATACTAAACTTGAAAACCAAATGTACTGAATAATAGAAAACACAAATTAATGCAGAAAAATGGCTATACAGCACTATTCACACACTAATGAACTTTACCTATGTCATCCCTTAAAGATCTTAAATTACTGTGCATAAATTTTCAAACATGAGCTAACCACTTACATGCAATCAAAAAGGAAAATAATCAAGAACAAAACAGAAAACTAACCAACATATTCTTGATACACTGCATTCTGATAGCTACATCTGCTCCAATCATCTTGCCTCAGAGTCATGGACACTTTGCAAGAGATACAGAATAAAGCAATGCAGATAATCAGAAGTATGGAGCAACTTAAGTACAGAGCAACCACAAACTAATCCTATATATTAAACAGACCACAGGGATCAGGTTAAGATTATAAATCCTCTAAAAAACTCTAACTCACACAATTTAGAATCAAACAATATGCCCCTAAAATTTAAAAAGTAAATCAGAAATTTCTGTTATTTAGATTTAAAAATAAAGCCTGCACAGGAACAGGTAGATATAATTTAAACATAAAATAAAAAACAATTATGTTGTAAAGCAGTAAAAAGAGATTATGTTGATTCTATATGGAAACATAGAAACCTGAATCCTGAAAGCTGAGTCCATTCCAAGACTGTATTCCTAAAAAAAATTCCAAGATGATAAAACTATTTTAGATTGCAACAGCCCATAACAAATACACTGCAAATCCATGAACTTCAACTAAAACACAGGAAGGAGTTAAAAGAAGAAGTGACATGAAGGAAAAAGGTTTGAAGGACTGTTAAGTGATAAGGTGACAGAGAATTCGGTGTGACCTTCCACAGTAGAAATAAGTTATATTCAGGAAGAGAGATAAAGATGTGAAGACTTGACAGATCCAGTATTGTTTCAACTCAGATCTGATACTAGAATCTCCCTGCCTTCTAGCTGTATTCTAGAAATAAACTTTTTTTGTAAATTTAATTTGTAGAACTATTAAATTCAAATTATGCTCTTTTCAAAACTGCATCAGATAGCTAATAGCATCTGGAATGTTGTGTTGCTGTCCAGAACCAGAGATTTGATTTCTCCCTTCCCTTCAGTGGTGTACCTATATTTCCAGAAGGAGAGAAGTGACATCATCTGCTCTATCCTCCCTGGAAAACCTGTGGCAGAATTTAGTGCTAAAGAAGACCTCAAGGAGCTCTCCAGATTCTTATTACTGCAATTGTTGTGTTGTCTGGAGCTACTGGCTGCAGAAACTCTTCCTGTTTTTTTTCCCCATCACCAGCAATGACAAATTGTCCTGCATAAAAGATCAAATGCCTGACCCGACTAGAGAGTTTTATTTGATCCTAACAAATCCTCAAGTAAGATACTGAAAACCAACTGCTTAGCTCTCCGAATCCTGGAGATTGCACTGGCCAACCTTACAGATGATTGCCATTTGGCTGATACCACCAGACAGCGTCAGCTACACACACAGCTGGAGAAGTATAATCATTTCATATTGCTGTGGATGCTTAAATTCCATGAAATACATTCGTGTGGATTGTTAAAAGTCAACTGCATATTGTAAGCCCCACTTCTGGATGCACTGATTACTGCTAGGCATGCTGTGAAATCATTTTTCATTCGTGATCCCAGTCTTTTGTTTTAAGAGCTTTGAAGAACAGAATTTCAACTGAATATCTAATAGGAGCTTTGGGCATTCAAATTATACATTTGAAGACTTGTAAGTAAATTAGAGCAAACAATTATAAATCCTTGTCTCCTTTCAAGTAGAAGTCACATTTCAGTAGCATCTCAAGATCAGAAATGAGAGTGGCATTACTAACTGCATAAATGTGCAGTGAAAAGACACTGACCTTGTAAGAGGTAACAGTATGCTTAGAAGACACTATATCCCACTGCCTGAAGTAATCTCATAAGGCAAGGACTAATGAAGAAATTCCCCCAAAGCACAGTGCACTCCTTTGTTTGCAGGGAAAAGGAGACAACCTGGTCCTGGGGAATGCAGTTACAAAGCAGAGCTGAAGAGGGCAACATTCAGAGTTGGTTTCAGTGCAAGAAAGACATTGTCAAGTGTACACTGCCAATCAGTGATACTGGGACATCCCTCCATCCTGAATGCCTTCCTTAATCACCGCCAGGACTCTACTGGTTACAGACTGTATCAGACTACTGACATACAAACTGTGCATGCATATTTGTGGGCATCCATATACACATACTCCTCTAATTTATACTCTGCTAAGAATGGCAGGAAAGAAATTGATATGGTACATCATGGCATTTTACACTGAATAAACATCAGTGATGGTTAAGTAAAAAGAAGAGAGGAGAAAAACAAAAAAAAAATGTACTAAAAAAAGTAGACCTAAAGTAAACCAAAAAATAGACCATCATCATTACAGAGTGTGTCTGATCATTCCTACCTATTATGTTTTGGTGGGCACACTACAGCAGTCTCAGAGTACACAAAATGGGTTCAGTTTGGATGAAACAAGACTTTCAGATGCCCTCAGGAGTGCACCTTACATGCTCTGACTGCCTCTGGGCAGCCCCAGCATTAAACCCCATGCGTGTGGTGTAAACATGGGGTTCATTCTGCAGATCTACTCTTACTGCATTACACTCCTTGCCTCTGCAGCCACAAACACAGAGTACTCTTTTCTTCCACTCTATCAGGAAGAAATAAGACAACAGATTTCACAGATTTTTAATGTCTTGCCAGTTCATACGTCCCCACTTGTCCCCTCTCAGTGCCAGCTTGGTATACAGTCTTCGGCAGAACGCAGCCCGCCTACATGCTGTCACATATAGGAGAAAGTGTTAACATAGTGATCTATATTTTAGTGGAAACAATCATTTAAAGGCTGGAGACCACTGAAAGCATCACACAGTTTTTGCTAGCCAAATTCATGCACTCACCAAAAAATGCCTTGCAACCTGCTGACAAAGTTTATTCTTCCAACTGCAACACTAGTTCCCACAAAATTAATCCATAATAACTTGGCTCATCACAAAATCCACCCCATGCACATGAATTAGGACTGCTGAAGCATCTGATATTGGATACCAAATAAAATAGGATCAGAGGATTTTGGAGAACCAAAAACAATATACTAGAGATGGAATTTATTCATATATCAATAGGCTGCCCAGGGAGGTCATGCAGTGTCCCTGTCTGGAGACATGAGACATTCCAAACCCACCTAGATGTGTTCCTGTGTAACCTGCTCTAGATAACCTTACCTTGGCAGAGGGATTGAACTAGATGATCTCCAGAGGTCTCTTCCAACCCTAACAATTGTGGGGTGAGTGAAACACATGGGTGTTACTGGGGTGCCCTGCAGGAAAGGTTGATAGTGATATATCTGGAATTAACCAAACTATGTTAGGACATGACCTTATTAGATCTCAGTTAAGCAGGTTCCTGACACAGTAGATAATTCCCAAGAAAACAAAGCAATCCTGGGATAGGTGTAGAGCAAGCATGAATGCTCCAAAATGGTCTTAAGGACTGGATGTTTAAAGATGACATTTTTCCTAATACAAAGTGAGAAGAACATTTCAGATTATTAAAATTCCTGGTGTGTTTTTATAGGCACAGTGTGCTTTGTCAGACTCCTACTCTTCCATTTATATTTTGCCTATATAAAACATGTCATATAGTCAGAAAAAAGTAATTCAAATTAAATATTTTGAATATTTTGAAGTTTAATCTCCATCCTGTAATGGAGAACAGCCAAGCAAGCACTGGCCTCCAGAATCTGTTTATATAATTAATATCTCAGAAAGATCCCTTACCTTTCATTATATATATAAAATACAAACATGCATGTATGAATTTCAGTACTACTCATCTCCTTTTGACAAACAGGAGGAAGAGGAAGAAGAAGAGGAAGAGGAAGAGGAGGAAGAGGAGGAAGAGGAGGAAGAGGAGGAAGAGGAGGAAGAGGAGGAAGAGGAGGAAGAGGAGGAAGAGGAGGAAGAGGAGGAAGAGGAGGAAGAGGAGGAAGAGGAGGAAGAGGAGGAAGAGGAGGAAGAGGAGGAAGAGGAGGAAGAGGAGGAAGAGGAGGAAGAGGAGGAAGAGGAGGAAGAGGAGGGAGGAGGAAGAGGAGGAAGAGGAGGAAGAGGAGGAAGAGGAGGAAGAGGAGGAAGAGGAGGAAGAGGAGGAAGAGGAGGAAGAGGAGGAAGAGGAGGAAGAGGAGGAAGAGAGGAGGAAGAGGAGGAAGAGGAGGAAGAGGAGGAAGAGGAGGAAGAGAGGAGGAAGAGGAGGAAGAGGAGGAAGAGGAGGAAGAGGAGGAAGAGGAGGAAGAGGAGGAAGAGGAGGAAGAGGAGGAAGAGAGGAGGAAGAGGAGGAAGAGGAGGAAGAGGAGGAAGAGGAGGAAGAAGAGGAGGAAGAAGAGGAGGAAGAGGAGGAAGAGGAAGAAGAGGAAGAGGAGGAAGAGGAGGAAGAAGAAGAAAGAAGAAGAAAAAGAAGAAAAAGAAGAAAAAGAAGAAAAAGAAGAAAAAGAAGAAAAAGAAGAAAAAGAAGAAAAAGAAGAAAAAGAAGAAAAAGAAAAAGAAAAAAAGAAGAAAAAGAAGAAAAAGAAGAAAAAGAAGAAAAAGAAAAAGAAGAAAAAGAAAAAAAGAAAAAGAGCCCATTTTTATTTTAAATTCATTAAAAGCTCCAGACTGAAGAGGGAAAACCAAGAATGTATATCAGAAGGTCCACAGTTTTCCCCTCAGCTTATAGTCTTTTTAAATATCAATAACTTCTATTCAAAACAATTTCCTTGTAACGAAAGCACATTTTCATCTAATTAAGAAAACATAACAACTAGCTTTAAGTTTCATTTTGTACAGTTAAACTTCCAAACATTTAATTTCAGCTAGGTTTTCAATATTTACGAGTGGAAAAGGTCCCAAATTAAACACAAATTATACTACTCTAGCAGCAACTTGCTTACAGTGACACAGGTTCAGGGGATGCAAGCTAGTGTTTGTTTTCATTTATGCAAAAGATTTTTCTGCTACTTCTTAAACAGATACAGCTAAAGGCAATTGAAATAAACTGTCCCATTCATGTCTCTAGGTTCATTACTGGGGAGAGGAGGTGGTTTAAAAATGAGAATGGCAGAACTTGAGGGTCTGGGAATTTCTCTAAGGACCTACCCTGACTCTATCATTTAAATTCTATTAAAACAAAGGCATCATTTACAGGAACAGAAATTTCACTAGGTGCTCTGAAAATACAATCAAACCTGTACAGTATTCTACAGTAGCTCTAAGTACCTCTCTAAAACACTAAAGTACCACTTGAAAAACTCCTCAGACCAAATACAGCAGCACTTAAAAAGCACAATATACCTTCAAAGTTAAGTACAGTATAAGGCTCTTGACTTAGTTCTTAAGTTTGTTGACTCAACACAGGGACGGGTAAGTGTTCTGCAGAATCAACGCATCATTGACCCAGCAAAACGCTTTGTTCTAATTGTTCTGTGGAGTAAAGGAAATCGAAGCAGACTAAGTTACACTGTTTAAGATCAACAAAGGGAAGACTCATCATAAGCACAATGAAAAATGTTTTAAGCCCCATGTTTTAATGGTATACCATTCTTTCAAGTAAATCAGTAGGCAAAATTAACCTCACAGATTTATCATCACTACTTCAGGTTTTTCCAACAACCCTTCTACAGTCATGTGTGTCACTTTACAGAATAAGCAAATCATTCCAGCTTGGTTCTGAAATTCATGCAATCTCAGGAAATCCTAAGAAAATCTCCTTTTTGAAAAAATTCATTTGCACAAAAATATTTCAAAGCACTGTATTAAAAAAGAATAAAGTATGTACAGGTATGAAGACTCTTCTAAAAAGTGACAACATTTACCTTACAGATCCTTTTAATTAACCAGCTTCAAAACAACTTTGAAATTTAACTACTCCTATCCTTCCTGAACCTCTTCGAAAGAGCAGAAGTAATTTCTTTTGGCGTTTTCATTAAAAAATACAACATTTTCTACTCTATTTTAGGGGCAGCCCAATAATTCTGAAGGCTTTGGGGAGACTTTTTTTTAAATATACTCACCACTCCCCCCCCAGTCTCCTGAAGACAGCATAGTATTAAGCCATGGGAAAAATGACAATCTGAATAATCAAAACTCTGGTCCCTAACTTTTAACTCTACAATTTCAACTCCAGCATTTGCACCTACATCTTAACCAGTATGCACAGTTGTCTGCACCAGTTTGAATTTCTACTAGAAACTGGACACTAAGCCAAGAAAAAAAGAGCAACTCTGTAACCCTAAAACCCACACCAGAACCCTTTTGAAAAGAGCAGTAATATTTGCTTTTTTGCCTTCATCCCTGCAATAGAGGAGATGAAGGAGTAAACAACTCCAGAGCAAGCCTGTGTGTCAGGCTTGCTCACTTTTTCTTGTCAGACCCCTAATGACTGGGGACAGTGGTGTCTCAGCTCAGGACAGTCTGAGGTTGGCTGTGCTGCCTGCCATGTTCATGCCACAATAATGTATACAGCACTTCAGTCATCAGCTCGAGAGTTCTTGCCAAGAGTAACCATATGGGTATTGGCTTACCAAAGTGTATTGCTTTATGCTGAAGCGCCAGACCAGAAATTAGAAGCTGACTGTCAAGCATATGAGGCATCCAACAGTGATGGCTGTGCTGCAACCTGAATTCATTGCACTGAACAGCAGATGCCTGGGTGGCCTCACTCCATTTTTGGATACTCCTGAAGCTCCTCAGTGCACATACCTGTCCATCAGGAGTATTACCAATCTGCCACATAACCACATCAAAACAGAGTCAGAAAGGACTTCAAAAGATGATCTGGTCCAACCTCTTCTCATGGGAAAGGAGCCAACATGAGATTATCTAGCACACTGTCCAGCCATTTCTTGAAAATATCCAGCAGTGGGGGACATTGTTCCAGGGACTGCTTGACCATCAAATTGATTGTTCTCAAAATACTTTAAAAAATATTTTACCTTGATACTGTACAGCCCTGAAAACTCCAGCAGAGATCAAGTAAATGCCTAAAAGAATGACAACCTTTGTCCCAACAATGCTTCCACTTAAGACAGCAGGCAAACCTTAGTTAGGCTGGCACACTGGCAGAGTCTAGAGCTCCTCCTGCTGCAAGAATTTCCATGCTGAAACCAAAGCAGTCTCAAATGACAAACTACAATCCTATTGACTGCACTGCAACTTCTAATCAAAGCTGCTGGCTTTACTGGCACAAACTGAAAACTTGCTGCAACAATAACCTGATCTGTTAATTCTAGGCATAAAAGCACTGCATTTTTAAACCAGAAAGTATTCAACAAATATACATTGTACTTGCTAAAGATTTCTGTGACCCTTATGCAAATATTTTACAATGCGTGAAAAGACCAAAGATAATTATGGTTTGAACCATTATCACAAAGTCAATACCTACTACTACTGTGCCATAATACAAAAGAGCTTTCACTAATTTAAGTTTCAAGAAATAGCCAAAAGTCTAAGAAGTTATGCACATTTGCAGGCTGGATAAGCACATAAAATATATCATGGAATATATCAATAAAACTACCCCCAAATGCCGAGTTCTAATTTTCCATTTGCCATTTTAATTACATTGCATTAATAAAATAATAGTCTCAAACCCTAGGAACACAAGCCAGTGTTGACTTTGAATAACACTGTCTATTCTGCAAATTAAAATCTGCTTTTTAAGCTATGACAAATATTTTTTCAGAATAATGAAGAGGCTTAATACTCTCTTTTCTTCTCTAGACCTCACTTTTCTACACCAGTCAACGTTTTTAAAAACTACTTGTTTTACCAAAAACACTTTTACACATTTGTGTAAAGAGACAACAAAAAATTGAGCATTTGTTCCTGAAATGTCCTAGACAAACATTAAAGCTGTATTTGGAGCACATATTGGTATTCCCATTATCCAGAATACACTAATTTTTGTATCTCAGAATAAAGAGGGAGGATTTTGCTATGCTTATTCTGTAACTGTTCTTATCAACAAATAATTTTTAGTTTTGGGAGACAGAATCACACAAACTTTGGCCAACCATACCATAGTGTCAGCCTCTTGAACAGTAAGGTAACAAAAAGTGAGGACTTGTATAGGGAAAACCTAAATGAGAAAGTAAAAACAATGCTATAAAGATTTAAAGAAAAGTTTACTTTTATCTTTTCATACACTTTTACCAAATTAAGTTACTCTAAAAGTCCCTTTTTAATAGCATACAGAAGCTTTCTATTTTACAAGGATGATGTAGTAAACTTTTTCAATATGCCACTCCAAGAAACATCACAGACTACAGAAGTGTTTTTTCCTCCACACAAATTTGAGTGGTTCCAATAAATGTTTGTTGGGAAACAGATTTATACAAGCCAGTGCAAATAACATATGTTCAATTTCATTGTGATTTATTTTGTCTCATTTCATACAGAAAAACAACAATCTGTATACTTTTAGCTTAAAACAGACAGTCACATGGAATTTATACTGTGCTCATTAATCTCTTTCTGCCTGCATTTAAATCTCTGAAATTACCTTATTCTTCAAACAACTGTACTGGTCTAGCTTGATTTTTCTATTCACTCCATACAACATATAAAGACTGGGAACTCACTGGTCACAGAAGACTCACATTTTTCTGTACCTTCCTCACCCTGCTGTGACACAGCCACAAACCATTCTACCTTTTTTCCTTTCACTGGAATCCTTCTTAGTATCTAATTTTTAAATGGATCAACTGTCAGCACTGAAAACAGCATTAGAAATTATTGTTATTCCCCTTGAGAATATCACTTAATAGGCTTATGCAAATTATGTAACTTTTATTTACTGCCCTAGACAAACCTAAAGGGAACAGGTTGTCAGTAACAGCTTTGCTCCCCAGTCACATGCTCAGCCCACTCATCAGGGATGGCTGAGCGCTGCACTTAGATTGTCATTCAAGAAATAATAAAGGATCTCTTGGGACACATTGCCAAGACAAGTATACTCATGGAGTCTTCATAAACTACAAAATTACAAACTCCATTATTTCCTAAAAATCTGAACAAGCAAAGTGCTTTAAAACTTTTGGGTTATTTGAAGTACATCTTCACATTCAAGTGAATGTAAGGAAACGCACATGTTGCACCCTGGAGTTTGGGTTTAGATTAGGGCGTGCGCCATAGCTGCTTCAAGCTGGCTGCTACCAGAGCCATCGAGGAGCACTCCTGAAGTGAGAATAATCGCACTTTTGGTATTTACTGTATTTAGATATCACCTTTAAGCTTTCCTGTTTCAGATGCAAGTACCAATTCTATTTCAAAATCATGGACACAGGTCAAATGAGCTGAACAAGGCTAAGATGCAAGTTCATGCACCAAGAATAAACACCTTCTGACATAGTCCTGAGTCCTTTTTGGGCAGTTGACACTGATTAGACAGAGAGAGAGAGGAGCTTTCAAATTTCAAGCTACTCACATACGAGCATCCTTTGAGCGCTAAAGATTCTAGCAAAAGTCAGTGCACATGCAGCAGTCTGCCAGCCTCACCATTTAAGCATGTAAGATCAGACTGGTTTTCCAATTTCTGCGTATTCCAGTTGCCAAGACCAAGGTATTCTTTTTATTTGCTATGTAAGATGCAGTACTGCAGCCTTTGTCACAGAGCTGATTATTAACCTGATTTACAGAACCCAGAATCATTTAGGTTGGAAAAGACCTCAAACATCAAGTACAACCATTAACCCAGTGCTGGCAGGTCCACCACTAAACCACGTCCCCAAGTGCTCTTGTTAATAGTTTCTCTCTAGCTTTCATGTAGGCCCCCATTAGGTACTAGAAGCCCACAGTTAGGGCACCCTATGCCTTCTCTTCTCCAAGCTGAGCAAACCCAGTTCTCTCGGCCTTTCCTCACAGGAAAGGGGCTTCATCCCTCTAATCATCTGTGAATGAACTTAAAGAAATAACCATCCAAGCATCAGCACATACATTAAATACTTTGCAAAAGGGACAGAAGGATCTGCTGACCTGCTCTAGGCAATGCAGAAAGGCCTCTAACACTTCTTAAAGCAAGTTTTCTCTCCTTCTCAAGCAGTTATCTTTTTTCAACTCTGTGTCTACCCAAAAAATTTCATCATCTTAACCCGTGTACCACAATGCCTTTAAAAACATTGAAAAAAAAAGTAATAACCCCTTTTATAGCTTCAAGAACTTGGATCCACTCAGTTTGCCAATACCTGTGTGGAGAGTAAGGGATGCTGCTGTTGTCTCAGTGTTTCCTCATTCTGTGCTGAATAACCATTTAAAAAGTATATTTTAGGCACTTCCCGCCCCCCCTCCCCCCCACCCCAGATATTATCAAAAATTGCCTCTACAGTTGTCTACAACTTGTCACTCTGCCTACAGCAGTCAGCTGTCAAATGCAGGTCTGGGACAGCTGGCACATTACTCTGACTACACAGCTGGGATTAGCAACACTTCTTGATTGAAGCTCAAGAGGGAGTTCTTGGATAGGGTTTTGTTGTTGTTTGTTTGAAGATTCTTTCAACCAAAGTTTTAAGTGCTTTCATCAACAACCCATCTATTAGAACAAACTAATTAGTCTAGACCCAGTATTTAGAAGTGATGCCTGTTATGTATGCAGCTAGCCAGCAAAGCTTTCCAATACAAGCACAACCCATTCAGATCTTAGAATTCATTTATTCATTAACAATTTGGGGGGTTGCCAACTCAATATTAAAAGTGACAGATGTTCATAAAGTAATGTCTAACAACTGCAGCAGCTTTCTGATTAAAACAGAAAGTAGGCTTTCACTGGCTTAACTGCCATTAGCATATTCGACACAAAGTAAGGAATACAGTAAATAGGTGAAGTATTAACAATTCACACATTTTAAATTAGCTCATGTCCCCAAAGTACTAAAGAATTCTAATTGCCACAGGTAAGCTCCCATTTCTGTTTGAATATCAGTGTGGTTTTGCCTTCTCTCTTGAAGTCTATTATCCCTACATACTTTTTCCTATATCATTACTGTATATGCCTTTTGGTTATCAATACCTTCTCTGAAATTTGCCTTGAACAAAACAAAACAAAACCAAAAAACTCAAATCCCTTCCCTCCCCGTGAGTAATTAGAGCTAATGCTTAGCATCAGGTAGGTGACTTCTGCTGCTCCTGGCATACAGTGGGGATCTGCAGAAGTTCCAGCTACTACATACACTGAAGGAAATCATGTTGCTTGAATGGCCCAAAAGGGATGAGTTGGATTTCTTCAAGTCTAGCTACTCACTACTACATACAGTCATATCCTCCACTTCTCAATGTACACCTGAAGGTAAGGTGGACTGCTTATGTTACAATAATTTCTGCATAGTGGTTCAGGAACTCCTACCACTGTTCAGACTGAATAGGAAACCTTCGCATTCAGCCTTGCTTATGTGTAAAAATGAGCTCAATATGGTATCAACTCACTCTCTTTCCTGAAAAGCTGATGAACGTTCAGACTAAATACAAGACTGGCATAATCCACAGATTTATCTTTCTGCACAAAGAAGACTGACTGGTGAGAAATTCTTTCTCCCATGTCAGCTAATTCCTGCACTTGTGACAGAGTCAGCACTAACAAAAACAACATAAAGGCAGTATGAGAGAAAGGGAACACAAAGTGAGGCACAGCTCACGTACAGAAATAAGTTTATTCTATAACTACCAACAAGAACAGTTTAGGGCTCTCTATTAGCCCCTGTCTGAACTTAGGAGAACAGCAGAAGTTTGTCTCAGGACAGTGAATCTCAGTCATAAGTCATTGATTTCGGCAGGACAGAAAGATTTCAGAGAACTCCAAAAATAAAACTTAAAGATTTTCCTTGTTATATACAAAAATAGTAAATAAAAAAGGTAAATTTTAAAAGTCCGAATGCACTGTTCAAACTCACACTATAGATTACCATGAGACCTAAGCTTTCACCTTCAACAGTTTTCTATCATTTTGCAAATGCAAAGACCCAGCTCACAAATACCAGACATTAAAGTACACAGAACTGCACAATGAATTTTAAGTAACCTATGTGTAAACAACAAAAAAAATATTTTTACACAACATAGAAAATAAGCTCATAGAATTTTCTCAGAGTAAACAAACCAAATAGAGGAAAACAAACAAGTTACAGCTTTATAGTTAGAAATAACCTGGCTTCTCCCATCACCTTAGATGTCCTTAACCACTATATATAAGCTCCAATGACTGAAGAACTTGAGTCACCATACATTAATATCATCATGCCCAAACACAGAG
The DNA here is from genome assembly GCF_026979565.1 of Vidua chalybeata. NCBI lineage: Eukaryota > Metazoa > Chordata > Aves > Passeriformes > Viduidae > Vidua > Vidua chalybeata. The sequence continues at coordinate 87,946,085 of NC_071531.1, read as the reverse complement.
CTATACTTGTGAAAAATTTCAAGTCACCCCTATCTTAACAACTGGTTTGTTCTTATGTTGAGCCACCTCATTAAACATTCTCAATGTAAACCCTGGCCAGTGACATCTATAAAGGCAGTATTGAGCTCTGAGAGCTTCGCACCTCCCTCCAAATGTATATACAGCTTCCAGCAACATATGGTGCTTTTTGTGTGAATCACAAATGCCTGCCCACCACATTTCAAGGAGGATGGAATTCTAAGGGAATTGATGAGAAGAGAATTAAGAATATGAAGTTTGGGTTCACTCCTGAAACAGATTTAGTAGTTGTGGCTTTTGGAAATTAAAGACTCACTATTTCACTGATTTTGTGGCAACATTTTTAGCCTAGTGTGCTGCTTCTGACTGGAGTAGAATTAATTTTTTCCACAGTAGGTAGTATGGGGTTATTTTTTGGATTTGTACTGGAAACAGTATTAGTAACATAGAGATGTTTTAATTACTGCTGAGCACAGTTTGCTTTTAACAGAGAGTTAAGGCCTTTCCTGTGTCTCACCCCGCCCCACCATGAGTGGGTTGGGAGCGCACAGAGTTGGGAGGGGAAACAGCCAGGACAGCTGACCCCAAGTGACCAAAGACATATTCCAAATCAGATGGCATCATGTTCAGCATATAAAGCTGAGGAACCAAGAAGGAAGAGGGGACATTTGTAGTGATGGTCTTTGTCTTCCCAAGTCACTGGTATGCATTATGGAGCCCTGCTCTCCTGGCGATGGTTGAACACCTGCCTGCACGTGGGGAGCAGTAAATGAATTTCTTGGTTTGCTTTACTTGCAAGCACAGCTTTTGCTTTACCTGTTAAACTATCTTCTACCTCAACACAGGAGGTTTTTTCACTTTTACTCTTTTGATTCTCTCCCATATTCCACTGAGGGGGAGTGGGAAAATGGCTACGAGGTGTTTAGTTGCTAGCTGGGGTTAAACCATAAAACAACTCAGTTTTAAAAGTTAAAATAGTTAATACAGAATCACAGAATAATGAGGTTGGAAGAGACCTCTAAGATTATCAAGTCCAACCTATGCCCTAACACCTCAATTAGACTATAGCACCAAGTGCCATGTCCAGTCTTTTTTTAAACACATCCAGAGATGGTGATTCTACCACCTCTCTGGGAAGACAATTCCAGTACTTTATTATTCTTTTGGTGAAAATTTTTTTCCTAATATCCAACCTGTACCTTCCCTGACGTAGCTTAATACAAGCATTAACCTCTCAAGTATGTACTGAACATCCATATGAATTTATATTTAATCTTGCTAAAAATACTTTAAAGTAGATTTGAGCCTTCCTGCTGCAGAAACAAGAACAAATTTAGTTGGTAATATGTCTTTTAGAAGCACTGCATTGCTCAGATGATTAACTGAAAACAAGAGCTAATGATTCTTTATTTGTAAAATCTTTAGACACAGTTATATGTGCAGAAAAATTGGATTTGCTAATTTTTTTTATTTCGCCCAGCTTCCTTATTACCTTCAGACTTGAGAGAGAGGAAGCAGCAGTACAAGTACTATTCCTCCACTTTAAATGCTTAACTCCTTGCCATTAATGTCCCTTTTTCTCACTGGGTGTGTACTTTCAGAGTTACCATATAACCCATCAGGAATTAGGTAACAAAGTAACCTCTTCAGGAGAGAAGGAATGCTGCAGCATTTTGTTTCTGAGAAAAAGCTAAAGCAGCAGACAGAGATGAGACACGGGGAAGAAGCGACGTGTCCTGTCAGGGTAGCTCGACCCCTTCAGTGCCAGAGGGCAAGTGCCAGTTTCAGCCCTTAGAGCCCAAGCCCTGAGTCACTGGGCAAAGCCGCAGCGCTGCCCACTGAGCCTCTCACTGCAGCAGGAGCCCGCAGCCAGGACAGCACAGCTCCTGCAGCCCATCCCCCTCCTGCCTCCCACCACTTGCTACATCAACTTGGGAGCCAGCATCTTGCACAAGCAGGAAATGTGCCCTTTTCTATATCCCCTCCTAAGGTCCAGACAGGCAGAAAATCATAACGTAAAATAAAATCTCTTCCGATCTACTTCACATCCTTTCTTCGAGAAAATATCTGAGGAATTGCCTGGCTCTGTAGATACTATAGTCCAGAAGTTTCAACACCAGAGAATATGATGTGAGGCAAAGGAAATCAGAGATGCCTGAACCGACACACAGGCAAGGAATTCAACTAGCTGAAGGCCCACAGGAGCAGGACAAGTGCAAGCACTTTTCAGCTACATCCATTACCTCCTATCCCAACACCAGCACAGTGTGAATGCCACGACAGCTCTATCCATTTCAGAGACCACAGCACTCATGTTACACTAAGTAGAGCATGTAACAAGAGTATAATATGAAATACCTTTTAAATATTATTTCACTAACTAAAGAAAAAAAATGAAAACAACATGCCAACATTTACATTTCAATGAGATGCTCGCACTTGATAAAAGACTCAAGCTAAAATTACATTCCAATTCTCTGATGTTTTTCCACTAGAAGAATTTAATGTTTCTCATACCACTGTTTACCAGTTAGTCTCTTTTCGATTTACCCAGTAAATATTCCATTATACCCGCCTTGCTTTTAATCACTAGCAGCTATTCTACATTACATCATTAAATATTTCAGAAGAGTATTGTTGCTCCTAAGTGCTTCAAAAGTGTTCAAAGGAAAAATAAAATATGAATGTTATTTTTCCAAGCGTAAAAAAAGATTAGCAGTAACAGAGTAGATTCAAGATTGATTCTCTTCAGTGACCCACTGCAAAATTAATCTGCACTAAAAAGAATAAAATACTTCTTGAAAATGTAGAGAAGTCAAAGTAATTTATGTTTTAAATTTCCCATGTTTAAAAGGGATTGTGAAAGTAGAGCCACAAGAACAAAACTGGTTAATGAAAACAACACATTTCCTTGGCTTACAGTAAATGCTGATCTTACAACCAAAGAGAGAAAAATTACCTGCAGATGTGGTACACAGAATTTTTCTCTTTCTTTTAAGGCTTTCCTTGGTAAGATAATTATAATACTTGAACCAGCAAGAAGCAGAAATTTGATTCAAGTTCACTCAGTCAAAACATAGATCCTTCAACTCCCACACCACCCTTTCCACACCTAAGGAACTATGGGAGGCCATCCAAATTACTTTTGCTAACATTCAGCAACAAATTGTCCATAAACTAGAAGCTGCCTTAATTTGCATTTGCACACTGCATTTTCAATTTATATCATGTCATTCACCTCCTCCATAACATTATCACATTTTCTTCTCACATTTTTCTCTGTGCTAAAATAAAGTCTCTCTTGCAGGCCAAAGGAATATTTGCTATCTTTATTCTCCGCTGCTGTCCTCTTATTATGTCCCCTGTTGTCTTTGTTCTTCAATCCCATACCCACCTCTTTAATACAACATGAACAAATGAGTTAAACCACTGGAAAAAGTAACTAGTTGTGGCGGATTTTACATCTCTCCATCTCTTCAGATCTAAAAAGGATGCCTTTTGAAAGGTACACTTACTCAAAATTCATTTTTTGCATTCAGTACAGGAGTGATTGAGTAACACAACATGGTTATAATATCCAGGGAAGTCAGACCAGATGACCACTTCCTTTTACATCTATAAAATGCAACTACTGTAGCACTAAAAAGCTGGAGAAAAATAAACCACATATTAGTAGAATGGTCAATATTCAAAACTGTCGTAGTGAGCAACACACTAACATATATCCAAATATGACTGTAAAAGAGGTGGTATAAATTTTTATGAAACATGAAGTTAAGAGAGACAGGAGCTTGCAAACAGCATCCTGTGGGCTCCTCAAGGGTCAGGTTCTAAAGAGCCTCATGGATTTGTCACACCCATACAAAATTACTGCCTTTCAGCTCAGGTTTCTCACCTTAATTCTCCTTTCTCCCTTCAATCCCCTCCTGACATTAGTGCCAATAGCTTCTGTGACAAGCTACTTAGAAAGCTCTTCTTCACAATGTGCCTCCATCTTCAAACACTGTTTCTAAACTGATGTAAGAGCTACATGTGCTAGAAACTCCCACACAGAATGTGTTCCAATGCTGGAGATGAGTATTTCTTTTCAATCCACTGATCAAAACACACACAAAATTTTAACTTTAGTCTGCTTCCCATCTATGTGTCAAATGAGTCTCAAATTTGAACCTGAAGTGGAAACCTCAAGAAACAAGACATGAAAAAACACAGTGAAAACCTGTCTTGCAAATACAGTACTCATCTGTGAGCCAGGACATGTAAACTTTCATGAAACTCCTTGGAAGTTGCTCTCTTCCCATGCTCAACCTCACACCAAGCAGACATCACAGGAAATGACAGCAACATAGTTCTTTAGCAGAAATGATGTGATTCTAGGACAGGCTATTCTCAAAATATGCAAACTGATGAATTACCCATTTCTGCAAACCCACATCTGTGAGTTCCCGTGACTGGAATGTAACAGAATCCAGCAGAACATGTGCTTATTGCTTTACAAGCATGTAAATAGCTATGGCTGAACTACATTTTGGTATTCAGTGCACCTCAATGCAAACAAGCCTCAGTTGCAGCTGCCAATATATTGGCAATTATATGCCAATTTTAGTATTATCAGCTTGTTCTTCTCTTCCTTTCCATTAAAAAAAAAAAAACAAAACAAAAAAACCAACTTGGGACTAACACTGGGATTTGTGACCTCACCAGAAGGACCCCTGTTTTGCATTAGTGCAATCTGAAGTAGCCAAATGCAAGAATATCACCCAGAAGTACATCCACCAATCTCAGACTAGAATTGTATGTATTTAAAGCCTAACCCTAACCCTAACCTAACCCTAACTGCAAAAACAGTATTTTTCCCAAAAGTAAGAGATATATACATTACATGTATATGCATACAGATCTGTGGAGAAAGAAACACACACTGTCATTTTATGCTCTGCAAGATGTGGTCTCTGTTGCAAAGCTGCTGGAAAGCTGCTACCACACAGCTGGTGTTTTGTGACTCTCCCACTCTGACTCAGGTAAGAGTCAACAAAAATAAAACTTCAACTAATAATAATTTTGCTCAGTGTGGAGATTATGGAAACAAGAAAGGTACTTTCAGCAACTCCAGTTTAAAATGAAGGGTGTCAGTACTAGCTACTCTTTTAAATGGCTATCGTCTTGTGTTCCCTTCCCTGAGAACTCATAGCAAGATCTGCATTGCACAAGTACCTCAAACACACTCCTCTTCTACTCTGCTAGCAGGTAAAACTAATTTCAAAAACCATAATACTAGTGGTTTCATGGCTTGACATTGGCTTTTTTTTTCTCCAGTGGGCCACTTGCACAGCCTCTCTGCAAGAAGCACAGTCAATATGACCACAGAAAAATACCATGAAAGACAGTTTTAAAAAATGCTTTGTGGTCTTGGGCCCATAGGGGACAAATCTAAGGGAAATTATACTGCCATTTAGCTCCTCAAAAAGCTACATGTTTCATTTTGTTTTCCCAATCAAGGTCACCCATCTATGCTTTTCTGAGGGATTTACTAATGCACCTCATTTTCTTGAGGCATGTTTGCCAGCCATCTCTCGTTGCAAGCACAACCCCGGTACTTCACAGAGGTCCATACAGAACATATGGGCAATAAGGAGCTGGCAAAGCAGTTATCTTGATACACCGAGCATCAGCTAGACTAAGATTTCTAGCAAGAGGAACAAACACACATGTAGCTGAGGCAAAGGACAGAAACCACCTGCCTTGAAATACATGGAAAACTACCACAGGAACAGTGTGGTAATGAAGAATGAGAAGACCTCTAAAACTTCCCCACCAGGCTAGCCCAAAGACTAAAGCCCACACAAGTATTTGGCTAAGCCCAAATACTTAATTTGTTTTTTACTGAGATAAAGCTAGAGGCTGCAGTCTTAATTGGTTTAATTTCCTTTCACTCATTCAAAGCAATGCTCCTTTGAGAGAATTTTATCCCCAGAAGATGCAGCTTCTGCTTTATCCAAGATGGGGAGCAGAGAGACCAGGCTGCAGAAAGTGAGACTCCATCCCAGTCAGGATGCCAACAGTACAACTCCTCACAGCTGGGACAAACCAAAGCCTCATGGAAACATGGAATATCTGCTCCATGCAACTAAGCAGAATTCCTAGCTCCTGGTCAGTCAGCAGGTTGCTATTCCAAAACAGCATACACATTTTTCCTTTTTAAAATAGCCATTAAATTACAATCTGCAGAATGTCAGTAATAGTGTAATGAATTACCCCAGGATTCACTTTGGTTAATAGCTGATGAATTATCACCCACAGATTTTATTTTCAAATTATCAAACAATTCCATCTGAAAATTACACACCTCAGACACCAATTTAGTACTGTGCCTCAAAATATTGTTTAAAATGTGCATGGGTAGTTTATTAAGCAATGCTTACAGTAGCAGATGTCTGTATCAGAAAAGCCACTCTACAATAAAGAATAATTCTCAAAATTTTAACTTTGCTGACAGATAGTCAGAAGACTCCAGATACATACTGGATAGTTGGTCTTTATTATTACTATTTCAGAAAGCAGCAATCCTTTAAAATTAGTGTTGTATAATTTTTAGTAGTACTTCACAATTTTAGCATTCAACTTCTAGAACACTTATCCAAAGTTATGTCACAGTTATAAATATTTCCAATGGCATCGTTCAGTAACCACTCAGGGACTAATGATTTTAAAGGAAACTGTGGCATTTTAAAGTTTACAAATCCTACAGATTCAGAGAGTACTGGTCAAAACTAGGCAGATTTAATGCAGAGTATTTTGCTCATTCATCCTTATCTATGAAACTGCTGCAATATATTAAACAAGGCTATATATCAGCAATAAAGAGCAATTAAAACCGAGGGTATTACTGCCGGCTTGAGTAACCTACTACAAGTATTAAATTAGTAATTAGTAAGATTTTAGTGAAATATTTCAAGTCATACAAGTCATATTCTAGTATTTCTTGACATACAAGATCATGCATTTCTCTCAGTCGTTTCAGGTCTATTCAATTAAGAGATAAAGCACACACCTCATTTCAGCCTGAATTTGCACCAGGTGCTGAAACCTGAGCATGCAAATAATAGTCCAGCCTGCTCAGAGCACTCTGTACAGCATGAATCATCAATAACCTGGAAAGATTACAGAATCACAGAATTTCCTGAGTTGGAAGGGACCCTCAAGGATCAGAGTCCAACTCCTGGCCCTGCACAGGACCATACCCAAGAGTCACACCGCATGTCTCAGAGTGTTGTCCAAATGCTTCTTGAACTCTGTTAGGCTGATGCTGTGACCACTCCGTGGGGAGCCTTTTCCAGTGCCTAGCCACCCGCAGGGTGAAGAACCTTTCCCCAATAACCAACCTAAACCCTCCCCTGAGACAGATTCAGGCCATTCACTGATCACCACTGAGAAGAGATCAGTGCCTGTTCCTCCTTTTCCTCTCACAAGGACATTGCAGGCTGCAATGGGGTCTCCTCTCAGTCTCTTCTTCTCCAGGCTGAACACACCAAGTGATTTCAACTGCTCCTCATATGACTTCTCCTCAAGGCCCTTCACCTTTGTTGCCCTCCTTTGAACACTCTCCCTAGTTTAATGTCTTTCTTATGCTGTGGTACCCAGAACTGCCCCCAGCATTGGAGGTGAGGCCGCCCCAGTGCAGAGCAGAGCAGAGCAGGACAATCCCCTCCCTTGCCCAGCTGGCCATGCTGTGCCTGATGCCCTCCAGGACAGGGTTGGCCCTCCTGGCTGCCAGGGCACTGCTGGCTCATGTCCAACCTGCCACAGACCAGGACCCCCAGGTCCCTTTGTGTGGCACTGCTCTCCAGCATCTCATTTGCCAGTCTGTCTGTACATCCAGGGCTGCCCCATCCCAGGTGCAGCATCCAGAACTTTCCCTTGTGGAACATTATTTAGTTGGTGATTGCCCAGCCCTCTCATTTGTTGAGGTCTCTCTATATGGCCTCTCTGCCTTGGAGGGAGTCAGCAGCTCCTTCCAAGTTTGTACCATCTAGGAACTTGCTTAGTATACCTTCCAGTCAAGGTTCAAAATTCAGATTGTTACACACAAGTTTCAAAGTACTTCTGTGAAGCTGGCCACATAAACACGCTGCCAAACAGCCTCCTCTCCTCAGGGCAGTAAATGATGTGGTACTTCAGCAGGTCCCGCAGAGTCAAGGCAACTTGTGAGGCTGCTTCAGGTGGCACATGGAATCAAGGAGTTTAACTCACGGCTTCAGTAGCTGAAACAAAGAGGCGGCACTGCCTAGTTCAGAACTGTGCTACAGTGGCTACTAACTTGTCAACATCCCTTGCTCTAGATGGCAAGTTGTACATTTCAGCCAGTTGGAAACGCTACTGACTTGTGAACAACTCTCACCAGACCTGGGAAAACCTTTCCAGGCTCAAATCAGGCTCCTTTCAAATATCTTTAATATAAATATTCAAAGCAGGTTTACTACTCATCTACCATCTTTCTACACCTGATTCCTACTTACAGGAGTAACAAATGCCAAGAGGATGGATTGTGGGCATCAAAAGTACCATTATTCACAGTGGTTCAAAAGCACCCAAACATGTCAAATTTTCCACAGAAGCAAAGCCCAGCACATCAGAATTATGTACTCCATAGCCTATGATACAGGGAGCTAGTATCTGTGACAGGGGCAGATATATCAAATAAAATTCATAAATATTCATAAAACCCCCATATTTTTATCCAGGTTTTCAACATGATTAAAGTATTTAGGATGACAGTCTTGAGCAGATATCCTTTGAGGGATATATAGCAGCCATTTATTTCAAATACACAGTTTACCACTAACTCTGAGACTTCTAATTGTAGATTTTTTTTAATTAACCTAAGCATCACAGGGATTAGCACAAATACCTGGGGTGCTGTCATATAGGTATGAGAAACCTAAAAACATACAGGGATTTTTTCATAAACTACAGAAGTTCTTAGTAAGCTAGTAAAAATGCAATTGAAATAGAAATCTGTAGAGGGAAATTTGAAGATGCATGTGGAGCCAACAGAAGAGTGCTAAAGCAGCTAACCTGAGAAAGCAATGAAGGAAGTCTAAACCAATGACTGATCTACAGAGCTGGAGCTTATGTAGATTATGGGTTTTTACAAAGGACTGCCTGAAAAGCCTCTGTTGCTAGTTTTAATCTAGCAAGCAAATCACGAGTGTTCTACACAAAAATAGTAGAGCCAGGAGAACGAGCTTTTCTGCAAATCCAAAAAGTAAAAGTTGTCCAAGAAGACAAGTAAATGGGTTTCCTCTGTCGTTTTCGTAGCTCACAGGAATCCTGAAAAACAGGACTTTTAAAAACTACATAGAACGTAAAACTGGACATCATAAACATACTTAAAAAAACAAGTTTTAGTTGTATTGAAGTTACTGAAATTGCTTTGAAAGAAAATATGATTTCTTTAAAAATTTCTATGCACTTCATAGAATGTGTTCTGTGATGTGATGATAAAGAGGCTTGAGGTACCATCAGCAGGCTTCATCTCCATTCATGGGTGATAACTTTTTCTAACACTGGAAACTTGAAGCACTTTGCAAATATCTAAATGTAGGCCTAGTTCACTTGTATGCAAATATTTTGTTTTTCATATAAATTATTACTTGCTGTAATTCAACTAGAAACTCATAAGCACTCTGTTACTGGGCTGAGAACCTAAAGCACACTCTTCAGGAAGAAGACTTTATAGTATGTAATGCATCACAGTATTGACTTCTATTTAACTTACAAATAAATAACTTCTCTATTTTCTCTGCCAGACTGCTCACTTTACAACATGTCTCCAAGGAATAATGCTCTCTTCAGAGCCAGCAGGCTGCCTGGAGCAGCTTTCTTCTCTTGGACACAACACACTGCTACAGCAGGAGCAAAGCAGGCTACTCCCCTAAGGGTAGGGGGCCAGCCACCTTGTTTCTTTGCTTCTTCCATCCTTTGGGTATTTTTTACCTTGCTATCCCCTGAAAAGCTTCAAGGAGACAAAGTCAACTGCTTAAAATATATTAACATGAAAGCATAAGAATAATAGCTAGTAAGAGGTGGTGAGAAGAACGAGAAGATGTTTCATGCCAAAAAAAGCAGTATATAAACAGAAGAGTGGTGAAAAGCTCTCTCATAACACGTAACAGGAGGAAAGAAATTCCACTCAGAGAGAAAAGACCATGTAAGAGAAGCAATCTAGATAAATCACATAGCTGAAAATTAATTTCAGTTTCTGTGGAGTGTAACAGGCTTTCTTCTCAACATCACAGAAGAAAATTGCAGGAGACTATGTCCTCATTTTGGTGCATATTATATGATGTTTTCTTGATCTGTGTAATATGCAAAGTCCACATTACAAGGAGCTACCACTCTCTGCTTCTTGGCACAGACTCACCCATCATCACTAGTCAGGGAGTCACTAGTTAGGGAGATGTACCTTCATGTCATTCTTTCCTGCTTTTATCAATATGTACATATCCAAGTCATGATATGCCAGTTTACAGTGTTTGTTTCATGTGTTTGAAAAGTTAAGAAAATTTCACTGTATGTAATAATAATGGATTGCAAGGCAAGCCAGATAGCTCAGATAGAATCACAGCTTATAAAATAATTTCCTTCCATAGCCACAATATTCAAACTGCATGCTCTTCAAGAGCCAGACTAGCTCCAAGAAATCTCAAAGTACTGTTCAAGGCAGACCCCTGTATGCTTTTGCTTGTTACAGTGTTCCAAGCAGCGACTGTTGAATACACCTGAGAAGTTTTAGGAGTCCATAAAACAAGGAATGGGGAAGCAGGGAGGAAGCCAGAGCAATTCTGAGAACTCAGTAAGGTACTATTTTCTGCACTAAAACAGAAAATTCAAGAGCAGAAGAGAAGTCTGACAGTATGCAATATGTTTGACAAGTTGACTAAAATTAAAGTATAAACAAAACCAATTAAAAATATTATAGGTTTGATCTTAGTCCTCAAAATAAGTAACGATAGAAGTTGAACAAGTATAGACTTTGAATTGCCAAATGCAAAAAGCAATTTCATAAAATTAGCATTAGAAACAAAGTTTGTAACCAGGGAGTACTTACAGTCTTTGCAACATCAATACTGCTAATATTGTTAACATTATGGAAATTATTCTTTTAAAGTGCATTTAACACAACAGCTAAGTGCTGCCTATCTGCTAATGGCCCTATGCATATAGCTGACCTTCTTTTTATGCATAAGAACACTGTACTTATCTAAATAAGTCCCACGAGTTAGACCACCAGCTAAAAATCCTGACATATCAAAGTAAAATTCATAAATAGAGCAGCCAGTGACTATCTCTTAAAAAAATGAGCTAGGAAGCTCACAACAAAATTGCAATATCTGCCAAGGTCTTTCAACTTATCCAAGGTTTCTCCTTTTATACAGCAATGCAGAAAACAGATTTTTCTTTCATATGTGTTATCACAAGATGACAAAGTACACATGCAGCCAAGGGACACACACCAAGAAAGGGAGAGAGTGAAACTGAGCCACAAGTCACACTGTTAGAAGGATTAACACTGGATGTGTCACACTTCACACCATCACCTCTTCTACAGTTAGGCTGAGTACCATGTACATTCATAAAAACAAACTGTTCTACAAAAATCCCACAAATCCCCTTTGAGTCCATCATCAGTTTAAATAACCCCTGCTCTTTTTGACCACTTCCTTTCCTTTGGTACAAAGATGATGAGCCAACCCCACCTATAACCAAAGGTCAGGGCACTACATCAGAACCAACCTAACACTTTCCCTTGCTCCTTCTTCCATTGGAGGGACTAGGGTAGAGACAAACATGAGGAAGCAATGGTGTCTCTAACAAAAGCAATCCAAAAACTGAAACTAAACCTAATGCTTCCATTTACAAAAAATGTCCTGGAGCTCAATAATCACAGCAGGACTGCTTTGGAACTGCTTTTAGGACAGGAAGCCTAAAGCAAGAATACTGAAATTGCACAATCAAGTATACACATTAAAAGCATAAATGCAAACTGAATTCAATCTTTGTGGGCATATTCATAAACTCCAAATTAGATGACCACATACCAGTGTTTTCAAAGGACTACTATCTTATTTAGTACACAGATTTCCTAAAACATCCTCCTAACTGATGCAGCTGAGTATATACTCTATGTTCATACTCCTAGACTCTCTGCAGCCTTTCCTACTACTAATTAATGCAGCAAACTGGTTCCTGAGTCCTTCCTAGAAGGACACTGCAACACACAGCATCAGGAAAACTGCATTCACACTGCTCAGTGCTTGTCACATCCCAGAATATTAATGCTTTAAATATGAACTGATCCATCTTAATGCAATAATAATCACTTCAGAACTTCTATCCAAGAAATAAAGAAATGGAATAAAAATTATAAAAACTGTTGCACATTATCAATTTTGTCCTAACATCCAGAAAATGAGGTGCTGAGTTATGTCAAATAAAAAATGCACAATGCCCAAGTCTTTTAATGTAATTTCTACTATGTTGTATTTTTATAACAAAACTTTAAAAGTTAATATGGTTAGTGACAAACCTTTATTCTCCTACTAAAAACAGAATCCTTACATTCAAAGCCTTCCACAATTTATCAATAATTTTCACAGTATCATATGGTAATAAACCCCACACTACTGTATGCATTGATCAAGTTAAGCAGAGTATGCTCTGCATTTTGACTTTCTAAAAACCACGTATTTCACTACTACAGGCATTTCTGCAGGACTTTATTTAACTATAATTTAAGCTTTTAATGACATAGATCATGAAACTTTCCATTTTTTTATTCTCAGCTGCTTAGAAGAGAAACTTAGTATTTTCTAATTACGTCTCCATGTACCAGAGCTTTTAGGTGGTACAAGGTCTTCTATGCACAATAAACATGAACTACTAACCCTTACAGCAGTTATTCCACATTGTATCACAGAAAACAATGTCTGAGTTACCTAAACATAAACTAACCTATAAATGTTTAATGCTGGAAAACTCTTAAAAGGTTAGCCAGTGTGGTTACAAATTACTTTCTAAATCACTTGTACTTTCCCTAAAATTTCTTCTGTTCATTCTTTTACCTCAAACTTTCACCTTTTACCATTTCCTGAACAAAACTTTGCAACATATTAAAAACAGCATGGAATTGTCTGTGTATTTCAGCATGCAAAATTGTAGAAGCAATATGAGATGATCATTCTTTAAATAAGGCACAGATGTTTTACTCCATTTTGCTTTTAAAACACTAAGTTCTTTTCTACACTAAACTAAAATTTATTATAAATATAAGCTACTGCCAGGCAGTGGCCATGCCTGGGAAGAACCACTCAGGCTGAGAATAACAGGAACAGAAAGTTAACTCTGTTTCCACAGTTCTCAGAAGAGATTGCAACCTGTGTCAGCCTCCTCACAGTAGAGAGGAGAGTGCAGGCAGCAGTCAGATTACTGTGCAACTGCTCCTCTTTGACAATGACAGCTGATAAAACTAGTTCATACTTCACTACATATCAAAGGGAAGATGCTGCTTATTAATGCAGCTAGTATGATGATTAGCTTCAAGGTCATGGTAAGTGTCCTGTGTAGTTAAGTAATAGCCCAGAAAAAGAAAGATTTAAAATACCAGTTGGAAAAATAAATACTTTGCTCAACGGAGGCTGCCCTTGAATGCATCTAAGTTCAGAAGAAAACCTTGCCATACCAGATGGTTATTTTGCTTGTATCTTTTTACTACAGAAATACAGTTGCTAGATAGCAAAGGATACAAAAAAAAAAAAAAAAAAAAAAAAAAAAAAAAAAAAAAAAAAAAAAAAAATCCCAATATGCACATACCAAATCTGCTTTTCAGAAATTACAAAAAAACCTAAAAAAAACCAAAACTCCCCTTCCTGTAACACTGCATTTAAAGATTAAAATAAAGAAATGTTTCTCTGAATACCAAGGACAAAGAAATTGAAATTATAAAGCTATGTACCAAGGAAATGAAAGATTTACATGAATACTTTCAATAAACCTTCATAGCTATGCCTTACAAGAAACATGTGCACTTCCTCTCTCTCTTTGACAGTGGCTCAATTCTAATGGGAATGGTCCTGTTAAAAGTAAAAGTCATTGTTTGAAAGTTACATTCTTGTAAAGATCATTCTGCTATGATTTCTGTCAGGAAGTGGCTCATTGTGTATTGCAATTCAGTTCCCAGTGCTATAAACCGTGGTTCAGCATCAAAATTATGACTAAAAGTGGCAGCTATTTAGAGAGGTACAAGCAAATTAGGAAGGGATAAGAATCAAAACTGTCAAAATTTCCCAGGTTTTCGAGTCACATTATTCATAAATTAAAGCCAGTACAAGGATATTCGTTATGCAAGTATAACTGTGCTAACTGCATAAAACGATAAAAGCTCAGTCACACCACTTATCTTTTGGGAGTATTTTCAACCTCTGATACATATGCACAACATGTCCGACTTCCAATGAGTCTTCTGCTAAGAGCAGAATTTCCTCTTTTCCTCTCCTCCTTCCTTGGAGCAAGTCCAATAAAAAATGATTAAAATTCATGAGCCTTACTATAAAGCATACTTACCAGTGCTGGATTATCTTTAGCTTCCACACCAAAAACATCCCGTTGTTTCACTGTCAGCAAATCAAGACCTTCGGTATCATCCTCATCATCATCATCATCTTCAAAGAACTGCATGGAGTCTGAGTTTGGTACCCTGTTAGGTACATGAACTTCTTTTTCCTCCTCCTCAGACAGCTCTTTCGATTCATCCTCAGACTCACCACTCTCCTCAGCACTTCCACTGCAAACAGAACATTCCTCAGCTTCTTTTCTTCTCTGCTTTTCCTTTGTTTTGTTAACAGATGTTTTTCCACTGAAATTAGTTCCACATTTCTCCACTGTTTCCTCATTTACCAAGGTGAGGGCATTCTCATTTTGCTCTGTCTCCTCCAAGTGGTCTGTCCCATTGGCTGCCTCATTTGCACACAGCTGCTTCTGAACTCTTTGAAGGAATCTGACACGAGGTGCCATAGCAAGACCAAGTGACCTAAAACATGGAATTAACCAAATAAATTTAAAAGGCAGATACACAAAATTTGACTAAATTAGAAGCCCTCATTGATGGCTCAAGTGATTCAATTTCAATTATCATTCATATTGACACATTTTGATCAACACATTTAGAAAAGTCCAGCATGAAAAATACAAGTGGAAGAGGAAGCAAGATGAAATAACTGAGAACTCTCCATAACAATTATAAGCCTCCCAGGAAGGAAAGCAAACAAAGAAGCTGGTACATTGCAGGTAAGAGCCAATTAACTATCTATGATTCACAGTAAAGCACGGTGGAAGAAACAGCAATGTAATTTGGTATTGAAAATACATGGATTTCATGTCAAGGACTGAGATGACAGATCAGTGTTAAGTGTCCTTCACTACTGGAAGTACACCCACAACATTATCCCCCTGACCTCACAGTGACTGAGAGATCAGGAAAACAAACATGGTATGGATGAATGACTAACTGCAGAAAAAGCTAGGGGAGAGACTTTTCTCCCTTAAAGGCAATTTCACCTGCTTCCACCTCTCTACAGCAAGGCTTTACCTCCATGGCATATGTAACTAACAGTGCCAGGAAAGCTATTATTTTACCCAGTTATTCATGACAATTCAAAGTTATACTAATAAGCATTACATGAAGGGGCAAAAATTGCAGAAAAAGCAAAAATCCTGTCCAGCAAAAATCCTGGCGAGCACTGCATGGGAACAGATATCCTGACTCCAACAGCCCATCTGACTTCAGTAAACTTTGTAACTGTCCACTGTTATTACACCTGACCCTGTCAAATCCAAATCAAAAAAAAAAAAAAAAAAAAAAAAAAAAAAAAAAAAAAAAAAAAGCCAACTCTGATTTCAGAGTTCATGAGCCATCTTATTAGGTGAATAAAAAATGTGAGGGGACACTGGTACTGGTGCAAAGAACACACAGAGAACCCAGAACACAGAACTGAAAGTAGCACCTGGTGCTCGTACATACACTTAACTAAGGAATAAAGGATTCAACCAAATGCATTGGCTACAAATATACACAGGCACCCACACCTGTAAAAAACCAGCCTCTTTCAATTCAAAACATGCTCAGCTGTACACCACCTCACCTCTCAGTGCTCTTCAAGTAGATAGCATAATTTCTTCTTTTCACTACACAGCCTCTGAAAGGAACCCAAGTTATAGCACAGGAGAAATATCTAATCCATACTATCCAGCAGAAATGTCATTATAAACAGCTGATGAAGCACTCAAAAGATACTGCAGAGCAGCAAGAGTGCAGTGTAGGCTCTGGAGAGCCTTAAACTTTTAATGATAGCCAATGG
This sequence comes from Vidua chalybeata, assembly GCF_026979565.1. Taxonomy (NCBI): domain Eukaryota; kingdom Metazoa; phylum Chordata; class Aves; order Passeriformes; family Viduidae; genus Vidua; species Vidua chalybeata. Next base: position 87,929,652 of record NC_071531.1, on the reverse strand, counting down.
GAAAAGCTAGTCAAAAGGAGTGCCCTGCTTAAACAAACAAAAAATTGTAATCACACCTGTGGTTAAATAGGGCACTTTTAATACCAGCCACAGGTTAAAAGTAGATGCAAACCCAAATAGTAATCCACACTGTTAGGATAAATAACAAATCTTCCAACAAATAAAGTTTAATGTAAAAATTTTGGTTTAGTGTTTCTGATAATTCAGCACTGTTCTACATGCAATTAACATGCAAAGCAAATAGAATTTTATTTTAAAAGATCAAAGGAAGTTTTTATCCAATGTATTTTGCACATTTATTGACAGTGCAGAGGATTACTCAGCACCACTGGGAACTGAAAGTGGAGCAACTAGCGATCTTAAACTTGTTTTACTGTTTGACAGCAAACACTAATTACCTTTGCAATGAAATGATGTGTTGAAGTTTGGCCTGTTGACTAACTGTAATGGAAATAATCAAACAGCAGATGTAATGCTTCACTGCAGCAGCTGGAAGCCATTCAAACCTGAAATTGGGCCTTAACACCAGGCACAGTAAAACACACATCAAGAGATTGCTGCATTCAATCTCTTCAGCAAGGAGGTCAAAGTTGCAAAAATCAAATCCTTTGGAAGGCAAATGCTTTTTTGCTTTTCCAGATTTCACATTATTCTACATAAATTATTACTGTCAAGTATTGACAAAGCAATGCAAGCAGCAATACTGTATGGCAACTACAAAATCAGTGGTCACTTCTCTTTCTTGAGCAGACAGCCACAAGGTACACAGAGTTGAAAACTCTGATTTTATCAGAACTTTTCTTCAACACCTCCAGAGCTAGTATCAAAGATCAGGAATACACATGCATAGAAAAGTCTGACAAGGTGAAAAACTATTCTCTGTTCAGCAAAAGTTACAAAACAGAAGGAGCAGCCCATGATGTGGACAGGACTTCACAGATTTTTATTTTTTTCATTCAAGTATGAAATTCCACTTGCCGACTGCTGTACTGCACTGATGTCTTACTTTAATAATTGAATGAAATTAATTGTCAGTTAGTCTTAGCAATTTTTTCTACACCGCTTAGCAAGCCTACCAAAGAAAGACTAGTGCTGTCAAAATTCAAATTACTTCCAAAAGAATACAGACCTCAGGCAGAAGGGAGAGAGGTCAAATTTATTTGATAAAACAGTAATAGTAGATAAGCTTAGAAAAAGTGTACTAAAAAATCCCCCAGTACTTTTAATTACATAAATTCTCAAAGAAATGTCAGTGTTTTGGCTCATTACTGCCTCTTTTTCATAGTATATTCCAAATGGAGAAAAATCTGGGACAAACAGTCTGGGCATTCTACTACTGCTAAAAGTTCCCCCATATATTTAGATTTGACAGCTTCTTTAGAAACTATTTCTTAATTATTCGCCAAATCTATAGTTCAGTCATACTGAAATAATTCAATGTATGAACCAGCCTTTCTTTTCATAAACTACAAAGGGCATTACTAGTTTTCAATAATTCATTAGATGTCACTCAGACCACAATCCTACTACGGCTGAAGTTGCAGCTATTTTTTTACTTTAGTGCTACCATTTCACACACTCATCCAGAATAAGAAACGTGCAGGGTTTTCTGATGAAGACAGACAAAAAGCAGGTAAGTTATTTAGTGAGATTTCATAAATCCTAACAGATAACACTAAAAACACACTAATACCACAATGTAGTCCTCAGACTATGGTAGCCTTTAAATGACAACAACAATTCAGCTGACAAACCAAACAATCCTGTTTCATATTTTGGTGCTAAATACCATGACTTCTTAAGAGCAAGCTCTTCTAGAAAGACATTTGAAATCAGCTTCTAAAGGCAATACTGAAATCAAGGGAGTGTTTTGCTGCTATAAATCAAAAGTACAAGCTGACAGTTCTGCTCTTCAACTGAAACCAAGGTGGCCAGGCATCAGCATTCCCTAACACTTATTAGGGAATACACAGAAGTAACTAAACAAATGACCTAAACACTCAAGTAAGTCTATTAATTTAGTAGCAAGTTCACAAGGACTTTCAGGAAATAAATTAAAAGAGTAAAACTGCAAAGAAGTAACACTGTACGGCTTTAAGGAGAATACCACTTTTGTTTCCAGTGAATAATGAAAATCAAGCGTCAATTATCTTTTTTTATTTAAATTAATTTAAATGAACAGTGTAATGGACTTAAAATACTGCTTCTTCTAAGGTTTGTTAATTGTGTTTATACCAAGACCTGGAGTGTGTTTATATTAACATGGTAACTTTGCTTCTACTGGGAAGAGAGAAAAACTTGACATCTCTCAACTCTTTAGAAACTCCAAATCTCAGGCAATTGAAGCTAAATCTATTCTTGCCAAAAACAAATGTAAGACCAGTAAAATCTTTACATTTTTAAGTTTGACAAATGCTCCTAATTTGTTCCTAGAAGATTACTAGTCCTTTTTAAAACATGAGCCAGCTGTAAAAAACTGCTTCACAACAATTTTACACAAGTTACTGATTCAGTCTGATATTAACTTAGTACATTTACTAAATATAGAAATATTCCATTAGTGAACTACTTCAGAATGATTTGAACACATAAAAACACAGCACAGAGATTACTTTTACTGTAGAACAGGTTCAGACAAAGACTTAAAATAGTTGGAAAAGGTTAAATACTCCCAGAAGCTATTTCAAGAGAAGAAATATGTATTACTTGCCTAGCAATATATGCTACATCCACACTTAACATTAAAAATGTTATCAGAAGACAGGATGAGCAACCGTCAGAACTAACAGAAGAAATAACATCAACTGAAGAGACACAAATCTGAACTAACAGGCTTTCCAGATGGTCTGATTAATAACCAAAATGAACAGGGAAATTGTGTTTGTTGTGCTATTTACTTTACCCACCAGCTTTATTCCTCTCCGTTAAGGAGTTCAAATGCCCGACACTCTATTAATAATGAGGGCCAGGCTATTCAAGACTTTATGGGTTAGGGCCAAAGAGAAGGAGAACAAAGAGGATGTCATGGTTGCAATCTAATAATTCAGAAGACCAAGATGTAGTCTTCCTTACAAAAGGAAAAGGAACCTCCACATTGCAGTTCCAAACCCTGGTGGTGCTCCTTGGTACCTGAGCCATCCCTGACACCTGCTCAGAGGGCAACACAGCAGAGCACAAGCAACAAGGTTTTCTAGAGTGCATTAAAAACCCTTTCTCCAAGTTAGCTGGCTTAGCCAACTCTGATAGGCACTCTCCTGGAACTGCTACTCATGCATATGCAAGTACATTCACTTCTAAGGTGAGTCAAGGTCAACAGCCAGCTTGGCTGCAGAATGAGGAAAGATAGCTCAACATCCTAGAAGTAATGAGGACGATGACTAAGAGAATAATGACCCTGGACTTCGAAAGAGGAGACTGCAGCTTCTTCAGAAAGCTGTAGGCAAATGTTTACAGATGTAGTTACAGAAGCTCAGGAAGGGGCAGCTGGATATCAGGTGGCTGAAGGTGAGCTCAGTGAGGAACGCCCAAACTCTGCAAATGACTGGAGGGAATGCTGGGGTCTATATGAGCAATAACATATGAGGCTAACATTAACCAGGTAACAACATGAAAAATAGTAAGTCTGGTTCCAGGTGCATGAACACTGGAGACAACAGGGGAAAAGTAATTAGGAGCCATCTTTTTAGTTAGGAGATTAGCATGTAGATAAGTAAGTATAAGGACAGCCAAGAAACAACAAAGGGATGACAAGACATGCAAAGACTGCAATGGGCACTGCCTGAGGACAAGACAGACAGCCCTGAGCAAGATAACAAATAAAACTTCTGTCCTGACCATGCAGTAAGGGTCAGGCCAGGGGTGCCCATGAGAGTGCAGTGGGTGCTTTCCCTGATTAGTCAAAGGACAGACAGATGTGGACAGATGGATCTGCTATCACCCATTTCAGTCCTGACAGGACCTGCAGCTACCTACTGCTTTTTAATACTGATCTGCAAGCAATACTTGCAGAACTATCTGGATACTAAGGAGTGTATATATGACATTTTCCCAATAATTTGGCTTCAACTTGTTTTATTTATTCTCTATGTACCAATACAGGGAGAAACAGGAAAATATGCTGCATTTCTCCTGAAAGACATGATGACAGTCACAAAGGAAATTACCTTCCCTGGCAGCCCCTTAGAACTGTGACTTACCTGTCCATCCAGCACACTCACCTGTTAAGATCTGCCCCAGAGAACAGTGTGTGTGTGTATCTACCCATCTATCTATACATATATATGTATATATATGTATAAATATATATATATATATGTGTACATATGTGTATATATATATGTATGTATATATATATGTTAGCAGCTAGCAACATAATGTGTCTGAGCAAGAAAATATTTGAAAACACTGCCTCCTCTCCAGGAGACCAGAGACCAGACCACGTAATTATTTCCTTTTCACCCTGTTGTTTGTTTACATTTTCTTATGTTTTCAAAGCTGTCCTTTGCAATCAAAAGACAAATTTCTCTTTTTAATGCAAGCATTGAGCTTCTCCTTCATCAGACTTAAAGGCTGCCTACATTAACACAAGGCCTACACAAGTCTTCCTCCAGCAAATTACTCTTGATGGCAATTTATAATGAGAGAATACTGGACAGAATAGTAATGCACCATAGCTTAAAAGTGATCAATCACTAGAATAGATATGTGTGTGTGTGTATGCATACATTTTCTATATATTTTGTTTTATATATCTTATATATAGATGATCTTATGTAACATAGAAAAATGAAAAATACTTGCTTTTCTGCAGACTCAATCAACAGAGCTTAAGAGAATCTCAGTGCACACACATGCAAAGCAGGAGAGCAACGGGGAATGTGGGGCAACAGCCTGCAATGTAAACCTGACAAGGGCATTAAGCAGCCTATTCTCTCTGCAGGATTTTTAGTGGAGTAACATCTATCAAGCTAGCAGTAAATCTCCATGGAAAGGCTGAAGTACTTTTCAGAAAATGCACACAGAAGGTAAAGGGAAGAAAGGATTCTCATTTCAGGTTTTGCCGCAAGTTTGTGTGCAGAACAGAAACCAAGGTTGGTTCTGGATGCAAAATTCAAACATACCAGACTTTGAGGGACTTTCATATAAATTATGACTGATTCATGTATTAGTGGCTGTGCACTGAACTGAAAGTTAGGTAACTGCAGGGTGTATTTTAGTTAGTCTAGCAGTCTGGAGAGTGGGGAAGAAGAGTGCCAACAAACTAGAACAGAATCTCCAAATTATCTCCCAGATTTATTATCTTCTGACTTTTTGATTATACTACCACATATTTCACAGCCTTGATTAAACCTCTCCTACTCTCTCCAAACAACTGACTGGTTTCTTGCATTTTATTACAGGAATGACATTAGTAGCTTTCTAAAGCTGAGACTCAGAATTATTTTGAGGAAGGTCCAAATCCGGGCACACAGACCTGAGAAGAACAGAACTGTAGACTACTCTCTCTACAGATACTAGATAGCACACCATGCTGAAATCCAGAAAGAGGCACTGGGATTCTGAAAATGCAGCATTACCACCATCTGCTAGTCTGTTTCTAACACTGTTGAATTTGTGTGGTTGTCCCTCTTAGCCCTAATCTTCTGCCACCATTCCTTACATGAATAGCACAGGAAGACCTACAACAGATTTTAAAGATGCTGACAAATCACACAAGAGAAGGGTCAGGCATTGCATGTAGCAAAAAATTTTTGAGCTTATGCTAGTTCTCCTTCATCAAAATGTCTCAGCCCATGAAGTTAAAAAGCATCTTTTATAATAGGCTTATGTATCTTAAAAACATAATCATGTTAATGGCAGCACAGCACAGAAAGACCAGGTATTCCAGAGTCTAGTAATTTGTCATATTTTAGTTCATTATGCCATGTGCTGGCAAGTTAGGCTTCTCTGTATGAAATTCCACACATATCAAATTAATTTACTGTGAACCTTTGAACACCTTCCTGCTCCCTTACAACTACCCTGTGTCCCATGAGATTTCAAAAACTTCACATCTTAAAACAGTTTCAGGGGACTGTCATCTGTACAGTCAGCCTGTCAAAATTAATTTCCCTCCCAAACAAAATATGAAATGATTCACATACATGCACAAAAGAGACCAAGCAAAATAGATGCTATTCAGTCTAGTGCAGATGCTTCATCTTTACCTAATGCACTGAGTCTTCTGAAAAGTAATTAATGGCCAAGAAGAAATGTCCAAATTATACTCAAAATGAGACTGCAATACATGATCTTTAGATACCTCCAATTTCTTTTTAAATAATACACTTTACAGGCTGGTATTTAGCTATGAGGCTGAAGGGCAAATCTGGGGAGGAAAAAAAACACCAAAACATTCATTTCTATCCTTTTACTTCAGAAGTTGTGTCTCCTAGTGTATATAGCAAATGCACCTTCTGCTCTAAGTTATTTCTCTGTACAGCATATATTGCTTTTACACATAATTTCCATTTAGAATGCTCTTGAAAATATACAAAAGGCTCAATATGAATATGAAACTAAATACACTAGAAGACTGGATGTCCAATTCTGCGTGTTAACACAATCAAGACAGCTATTTAAAGACTGCAAAACTTCTCAGTATACAGCTTTCATATTTTAAGTTGACCATACTTACAGGGCATATTCTGCTAGAGGCAATTTGAAAACATCAAATACTTCCTTGTTCTTCATTAAGTAAACTGAACGCAAGTAGGATACAAAACACTGAAAGAAAAATGAAAGTATTCAACAAAAAAAGACCATTTAATTACCAACACAAGAAACAAACATTATATTGTTGCTCTAAACACAAAATAGATTCACAGTTTCACTATTAGGTAGTCTAACATCGATTTCAGACTGAAATTCTTTTTAAAGTACTCATCAGACAAAATTTATCGCTCCTACAGAAGTGATGCAACTTCAAGTACTCAAATATTTCATTACATTCACATTGGCTGAATTGATTGAATTTCACAACAGTATGTCATGATATATTTTCCTAGAAAGAAAATATGACAGATTAGTCAGAAGGAAACATCACTGATTCAATTTGATTTTTTTCTCCTAGCTTTTCTGAGTGTTGTTTTCTGAATGTTGTCCGATACCTAAATTATGTGGAACTTCAAACAGACTTTGTTGCTATCAATTGGAGGTGTCCTAACTTAATCTTAGCCACAAGCAGGAAGTTATCCAACTCAATATAGCTGCACTTGACTGTGGTCTAAGATGATTCATATTACCTTGCATTTACCATCAGCTCATCACATGCACATAGTCAATGAATGCAACTCAGCTGACCAAGACAAATTCACTATACAACACCTACTAACACCAGTCCAAGATTGAAGTATCAATTAATCACAGACTTTCTCCAAAAAAACTGGAAGAACTATGTAAGAGATTAGCTTAATCTTGCATTGCATTTTCCTGCCATCCTTCCCAAAAGGAAAGATTCTTATTCTTCTCATGTTTCTTTTACATAGTCTAGTTCTACCTAGCAGCAGCAGCATAAATACTGGAATATTTCAAGTACCAGAAAAGATCCTTGGATTTCTGTTGTTTGTAACTTTATTTCTGACATATGCCAGTACTCCTACCATGAGGTTTAAACCATCAAACACTAATAACAACAGCAAGTTAAGCTCACAAGAATTACATTCAAGCATCCTATAATCACACTCTTGTTCTGTTATGTACAGGCACCTATTGGAGAAAACTACTGTATTAATAATTCATGTGGAATTAAAAAAAAAATATTTCTTGTTAACCTCAGATAGAGGAGCAAACACTCAACAGTCAGGAACATTGATGTCTTATGGAGATTCTTTAAATGCTTGTAAGAGAAAAAACACTTCAAAAGGTAAAATGAAAGGTAAGACAGTAAATTAAGCAATGTTATAAACTCATGCTCTTCTTCTGAATAAACAGAAATAAAAAGCATTGATTGTACGGTATATAGAGCTAGGAGATATACTTTGCAAGCTGCCCATTAATTCATTATAAAAGTAAATTTTCATTTCCTTATTTTTCCTAATGCTGAGGGGTTTTTGGGTAAAGTTTCCTTCCTGATTATGTCTTTCAATTATTTTTAGCTGTGGAAAGTGTGAGCTCAATTCATTCAGCTGCTACCAAGATTGACATGTGGAATACTTACATCAAGCACTTCTTTGCTCACACTGAATTATTAATCATTTTACAAAGGTAATTAGAATGTTTAGGAAAAGGCTTCAAATTTGACAGATCTCATTAATCTACTGCTGTCTAGCAAGTGACAAAATTCAATGAAAGCCTCCTTTTTCTCTGCAGTGACAGATGAAAAAAAGTAGATTAAAAAAGAAGTATCCTTCCTGTGAATCTAAGATTTGCAGATCTGAATAACTACATGAGTCACTGCTTGCTACAGGCTTGAAATCTCACTATGGCTGTTGGATAACTGATAAAGCCATCCACTTACCTTACTAGCATATATTTGGTACACATGCTCTAGAAATTAACAGACTATAAAGGGCAGAAAGAACACACCTCTTGCAGGCTTTTCAAGCCCTACAATAACTAAGAATGAAACACCAAACAAATGCATAGAAGAGTTGTTATACTTTACAAGAAGAGAAATCAAACTATTTACTCTGATTTTTTTTTATTTAATTTCAGTGTGTTGACTTCAACCTCTGTCTAAAACTCTGTCATCTCAGTTAGATTTTATTCAGTTATCCTGAGACTTCCTCAGCTTGTGCACACACACTGGAGCTGAGGGAGAACAAATTTAGTCAGTCTGAACTTTTTCCCTGCTATTTTACAATTGTTGCTGTCCCCTGCCGTATCTGCTGTTTGATACCACTTTCAAGGCTTCTTTTTAATAACTGAACATTGCAAAAATATTATATGCACTAATTTCTGTGGAAAATGTTATGGTTGGGCATCATTAACATTTACAGTTCTACTACAATAGTAGCTACACGTCTCCAAAAGCACTGGAGATTATTGTACAAATACATAATGAAAAAGTACCATGCTCTAGGAATTTACTACCTCTAAATTTTGATTTATCCTGCATAACTGCTTTAAGTATTAAAATGCACACAATTAAATTGATGTGCTGTTTTGACAGTAATTCAAAAGTAATAGGCTGTGGCTGGAATTTCAGGCTGTAACATCTCTCTAGGTGTGATGAAGAAATTAATGGACAGACATCACTTCAGTGCCACAGTAGCATTCAAACTAGAAAGAAAAAAAGACTATTTTTTAAAAAAGCTTTCCAGAACTGGCTGAAGTGACATATTAAATATTAAAATTACAAGAAATGCCAAAAGGCAGCATCAGTCCATGAGAACAACTGCAAAGGTTTCAAAGGAGCCCCGATCTGATACAAACTGTCTTTCCAAGCAATAGCAGGGGAGCCATGTCCTACTAAATGAACCATGAAGTTTGTTGAAGCAATTAGTAATCAAGAACTTCCTATTTTCAAAATAAGTAACGGCACCTTGAAGTAAATCAAGCTTAGATAATACAATAACTTAGGCCTCATGCCCTCAACACATGATGGAAGACTACCATCCTATCCGAACTTCTGTGCATAGCTGTGCCGTCTCACTGCTATCTCATCCATTCAGGTTGGGAATTTATTTCTTACACTACAAATGTCAAGAATTTGGCAGCTTGCAACAGACAGGCTAGACAATGTAAGACATATGCCTCTAAGAAATCCAGCATTTCAGATAAGGATCCAAGGTCAGGATTTCATTTGCATTAATTTTATTGTTTATTCACATTGACATGTAAGACTACTTGGGCACATTTGCATAGTATGTCTGAACATTCATAGTTAAACCTTATTAAGGAGGGACACTTCTATGATAAACCACTTGTCCATACTTCAAGTTTTTCAAAAATTGAACGTATTTACAGCTTGCCTGCAGGAATGACACTTCTCTGCTATCCATAAATTTAAAACTGCAACAAAAATGGCCTCAAATGGTAATTATATGGCAATTAAAATTTTTCAAAACAAATTTAAGTTTGTATCTGCAATAGTGACAGACAACCCATGTTTGATTTTATTCTTGGGCTATTTTGAAATTTTATCATCCCTCTGCTCAATTCAGAATGATCCTTCTCTGCCTTTTAAGAGATCTTAAAAAGCCAAAGGCAGAAACAGAGATTTGTTGGTGTTTTCGTTCCAAGATGATGCTGGATTACTCCTACTCTCATCCTCCCCCAGCCAGCTGCTCTGTCACTTCTGCCACAAATTGGTGTAACTGCAACTTCCTGTGGCAGCTGGAGGTGAATGTGACACCAATGCCTCTGGTTTGTGCAGTGCCAGGATGAAGCTTACACTGATGTTCCACACTGCTTCAAGTAATGCTTTATGCACTCCAAAAACCTGGAATACCTAAAAGCCAAAAATAGTTTTTAAAATAATTCCCTTGGAACATTGCCTTAGACATTTTATTCACAAAGATCTCACTGAGCTCTTCAGGCACTTTGATTTAAATCTCCTTGTTTAGGAAAGTAAGAATGGCATTCCTCTGACTCACTAAATGTCCCTACTGCAGGCCTCCAAGACAGGTCACATCACATAGGGCACCTCTGCAGCACAAAGAAACCACCATTCATTCATCCATCCACCCATCCCAAAGGGATTTTAAGGTATCTGTGCCAGGAGGCATTGTAGAAGTGCTTATTCCATCCTATCAGCTATAAAAGAAAGTTCAGGCAGGTTAACTCACAGAGGACATCTACAGCTAGGTGAGATGAATCTCAAGAGTTTTAAATATTTCAACTTGACTCATTTTACATCCCAGTTAAATAGAAAGCTTAAAACTCATGGTTTCTCTAAGCTTTCACAATCCTCTTTTCATTTTACCCTACCACTCAGGTTTACCAGTATACCTTCAAGTGTCATTAATGCCCACACTAGCTCATACAAATAAAAAGTTATTAACAGTAACCCAGAATCTCTGCAATCGTGTATTTCTCAGGCTTTGGCATTTCTAGATTTCTCACCATGGGGCCTTTGGTGGTACTCTTTTAATTTGACCTATATATATAAGAAAAAATGACATGAAAGATTTGCCTATTATCCTTCCAACTGTGTTTTCCTGCATCTCAATTTGAGCTTTTGATTTTGTATAGTTTTGAAGAGACTTGATACAACTACAGAATTCACAAGCTAATGATATACACAGTTCAAAAACAAAAATAAAACCCCAACAAACCAACCAGCCTCAGAAAACCAACATGTTGCAGTGCTTCAATAAAACAAGTAGCAAGCTCCATTCCAAAGAGTTCATGGCCTAAAAATATTATAAAACCAGGGAAAGGTCAGCAAACATGTTCAGTGATGGCAAGAGTCAGTGCAATTTCCAGAAATGTTTCACAGGCTACTTTTCATGGAAAGCATCTTCTACAACCAAGCTCATTCTCATCCAAGAACCTACTTAGTTGTTTGACATTTCCCTACCCTCCCCAAACCTGATGAACACATGCTGAAATGCACATATTGTCCATTAAGTCTCCCAGCATTAACCAGAACAGCAAAGAAATCCCATTTATAAACCCATTCACATAATTCTCCATCTTACCCAGAAGAGCTATTCTGAGCTAGTTTGTTGCTCATTTAAATCCAAACAAAAGTTTAAATGCTTTATTCAATGCACTGGATTGCAAGGGACAAATTGTCACATATATTCAGGATATATGACAATAAAAATTGATCCAGGTGAGCATGTTGAGGCCTACATGGTTTCATATTTCTAACTTTTCAAGTCAAGTAATGTGATCTGCTATTTTTAAGTAACTTTTTTTATTAGTAGCATTGTTTTGACATTTTCTGTATCAGCTTTCCAAGAAACTCAGTGTATTTGAAGTTGAGAAGAAACTTCAGAGACGATCTAGTGCAAGCACCTGCTCAAACCAAGGTAAGCTAGAGCAGGCTGCTCAGGAAGGAACCCAGTATATAATAACTAGCATTTGGAGACTGCACAGCCTCGCTTGTTCTAGTGTTCAACCACTCTCACAAGAAAAGCTTTTTAGGGGTTTAAATTGAGCTTTTTGTAGAGAAATCCGTGCCTGTTGCCTCCTCTTCTGCCACTGGACATCACTCAGAAGACTCTGGTTCTCTCTAATTTATGTTTCTCTCCTAACACAAGTACTTAACTATCTCTGGTGGTTCTTCAGCTCCAAACACTGCTTCTAGGGCATGTCTGAGCTGGTCAGTTATTCAAACATAGCAGTTCCATTCAACTAATACACCCCAAGAATTATAGTGTAGCAGATTACTTACCCTTTGAGCTTTCTCTTTTAACTCCTGATCTTGAGCTAAGAATGCTTGCAGCCTCTTTTGAATGTCTGTAAGTTTTTCAGGATTAATTCTAATTAAAAAAAAAAAAAAAAAAAAAAAACACAAACCCAAGCTTTAATTATTAGAACATGCCAAAATAAGCACCTGTTAGGTTCTCAGGAACATCTTCTGTGCCTTCTCAGGCACATCTTTTGCATTGTTTTAATATGCACAGAGCTATTACCATTGAAATAGCACAGAATGGAACCATGTTAAGGATGAAGATTACACTCAAATAATGCAGAAAAGACAAATAGCAGCTGTTTTATTCAGACAGTTTTCACAGAAGGTGGTGAAACTTATTCTAAAACAAAGCAGAAATCAGCAGAAAACTTCTTCATTTTGTAAAAATACTGCAAAAATACAGAAACAGCATAATGAATTATAGTACTACTTTATACTGAAATAAAAGTCTTCATGAGGAAATTGTCAGCATTTTTTAAAGCTTAAATAAGATTCATTGTGCCAGGAATACTGAAATTTAAGTACTTCTTGGAAAGAATAGCCAGGTGAGCAAATAATGAAGGATTAAAGATTAAACAGATTTAAGAGCTTCTCAAGTAAATAAAGAATATTGACTGCACTATAGAAATTGCCATTAAACCTGCTAAAAAGATATATAGGTCCTTTCCCAGATTCTGAATTTTTAAACTTATTCCAGTGATACCTACATTATTGCAGATCTATTTGCCCAGATCTCATCTACTTTTGAGCTGCTACTGCCACCCCAGTGTATCATACAAACTAGCAAACATGGTGGGATGTTATTCTGACTAAAAATGAAAACAGATATCAATCTTCATTCCCTTACAATTTCAATTTTTTCACTCTGTTCAGATATGGCCAGGGAAAAACAACAGTGTACACAAGCACTATTAGCTGCAGTTTTAGTGAAAGACCAAAAAACATAAGTTCCAGTTTCCAGACAGTACATAATTGGCTCTAAAAATTTAAAAGCATAAGACAGAAAAAAAGAAGCGTGAAAAATTAGGTGGGTGACAAATTGACCAACAAATCTTTGAAATACAGTGATACAAAAAGTAAAGAAGGGATAGCATGAGTTATAAAAAAATTAATATGAATAACAGTAGTAAGACAGTCCAGAAAAGTGTTGAATTGCTTCTAAGTTATGGGAAAGCTTTTAAGAGATGACCTCAAATCCCTAAAATTAGCCAGTGCTTTTTTTCCTTGTCTTCACTCCAAGTGGCGGCTGCAATCAGTCAGCTAGGAACAGCTACAGCAAAGTGCAAGCTCACACCAGAATCAGAAATCATGGGAGACCAAGTACTCCGATAAGTCAGCTGGGTCAAAAGAAATTTGCTCCATGGCAACTAGGAAAAAAAACATCCTATCAAACAGGCCATTTAAATACAGCGCTCATATTCAAAGGGGGCAGAAAGGAAGTTAAACAATTAACTTTTTCTTGATACCAAAAAAAACCCCAATTTGTAAGGACCTAAAGAAAATAAGCAAATACACAACAGCTAACACAGCTTAGTCAGAAGCAAAATATGATTCATCAGTTTGATTATCCTCCATAGCAGCATTAGCAGGTTTTAAGAATGGGAAAGAAACAGCAGATGTCGTATTTGGTGTCAGGAAAGCATCTGGCAGTTGTACGTTCTCATAAAACAGGGAAACATGGTCTATGTGAAATCTTTAAGTAATGCAAAAATGGCCTTGGAGCACTTCTCAAAGAGTAGCTGAGCGTGCCAACTACTGCCTACTGCCACTGTCAAACTCAAAATGCTTACGAAGTTCCAATTTTCACCTGGACATGCTATTACTCATTATTTTCTATGACTTGATTATTGTAGGAATGTGATTTATTATTCATAAGAGACTATGTGTCATTGAGGCTCCAAGCGTAACAGGCAACAATTCAAGACAAGATACAGCCACATTTTGTAGACTGCATCTAAATGCTGAGCAATTTGATTGAAATTTGCAAGAAAAGGGTTTGAAAAAGACAAAAACCCTCAAGACACTTCACATTTAAAAGCATGGCTAGATAATATGGTATAAATCTAAGCAATGTCAACTAAGAACATGGTACCCCAGGCACATTTTAAGCTTATGTGTTTGATAATGAATGAGCAAATTTGCAGCACTGACTACCAAAAAAAGAGAAGTACTACTGAATTCTCTCTTCTCCAACACTGTATCATGACAAGTCATCCACTATCATCTTCCTCTCATACCGAGATTCAAAAAATGAGAAAGCTGGCCACTGTTAAATTGGATTTTGGCTTTAATGAGTTTGCATGTTACCTCTTTCTGAACAAATAAATCTCTTTACAATAAATTGTATACATTTGACTATTAGGAGAAGTAAGCCTAAAAGCTAAAAGCTGAAAATCATTATCATCATTTATAAGCCTGCCTAAATGGCTAAGAACCAATGAGCTAAAACCAACTATGCAAAGGCTAGAAGGGGATTTTACAATATGGTCTGCCATTTTAAGTAGGCTGGTTATTTCTCACTCTGTGATCACATATCTTACCTTTAAGGAGCAGTACAACTTTCTGAAGCTACAGTTTTGCCTACCAGTTTCATAACCCAACTTGCCTGGTCTTATGTATTGATCAGACAGCAATCTCCAAATTTTCTGGTTGATAGACGTTTTGATTTCCTCTCATTTTCCCTGGTTTATACGCTAGGATACAAGCACTGTTTTAACTAAGCATTGTCCCTCCTCCACTCTTCTCCAAAACAATTTAAGCAAAAAAGATCAACAACCACCTAAAAGGCCCTGCTGCCCTCATGCAGCAAAACAGTTTCCAGATTTCCACGCAGCTTCCAAGCAGCAGCAGCAGGTTTTGCACTGTGCTCTCAGTGTGGAAAGTGGCTCCCTACGGTTACATAGACAGCCCAAAGGCTGGAGGGAGGGGGAAGGGCTCGCACCTAAGGAAGGCCCACCCAGATCACACACCAGTGTAGAACCACACTTAACAGTGACACCAGTGTATTGTCTTACAGTAACTATGGCTACTGGGAGGCAGTGAGTTTTAACAGATCCCCTATATTAATACTACCGACATGTGGAATACACATCCAAATATTTTCCACTGTGAGAAAATAATAAGAAGGGGAAAAAGGTGTTTTGATGTTGTTATTGCTGGTTTCCTGAGAAAACACATTTTTTTTTTTGCCATAAAATTAAAGAAAGCAATACTACATCATGGGTATCTATATACTTGCACTTCCTTTGGTAAAATTTTCTAGACACAAAATTTGTTATGGTAACTCCTGAGGAAGCAGCTCTTATCTTTTTACCCAACACAGTTGGATGCAACAACGTAATCTCAAAATACTACCAAAAATAATTTAAGTTTAGAGCTTGCATAGGAAACTTGGAGATTATAGACTACTTTAAAAAATGTACAAACCATTTAATACTCTCAGAGTATCTTTTTGCCATATTTAAATGTTCTAAGATATTGCATTTATTATTGCATATCTTGCACTTTCTCTTGCTCTTTTCGAACAATGAAGAAGTTACGTACTGTTAAAAGCACTACCTGTAAATTGGCAGCTTGAGCTAATTAGAAGGGACTAGTTTACTGAAAACCTCTACTGGCAGCTTAGATCTAAAATTGAAAATTAAGGAAAGAGCCTAAACCCCAGTCCTTTGAACAGGTATCAAGGAAAGTTCTTCCTTTCTTTACTTTCAAATTATGGACCTGTTTAAAAAGGTCTGTCTATATGAAATAAAACAACATCAAAAATAGTTTGCAAATCAAAAAATACAAAATAAGTAACAGCATTCTTAGCACCACTACACCAGACAATAGGTTAATAAGAACAACCAAATAAACACTTGAATATACAAGGTTTTAGAAACAAGCTTTTGAAAAAAAGCTCAGAATGAATTTAGAAATTTGAACAGTTAAAAGGCTGTTGGCAGTGAGCAATGCTCATTATCTTCTAATTCCCAAGTTAGAATTCTTAAGAATCTATAATTAGATGAATAAACACAAACAACAGGAGAAGACTTCACCACAAGACCTGGAACATGATCCAAGGGTTCATGCAACTTCTTAAACAATTTATAAACTGACAAAACACACTGGGGTTGTATTAATTGGGAAACTGGCTGGAAGTAAACAGCATGAGAAAATCTGTAGTTAAAAGCTTCTAGAATTAAACTGGTTTGCAATCCACAAGTAATTACAAGAATAACTTTTTAACGATTTTAGTTAGCCTCTTACAAGGACAAGGCTACATCTTTTAAATCATAACACACTAGGCACACAATTCTAAGTGAAAGCATTTCCCTTCATTTTGATCTTATAAATTCTATTAAAGCTTGTTTTGCAGATTGAAAAACTGGATCTTGGGGCAGGCTGTTGAAATATGTTCTCAATCAAATCCCTTGACTTTTCTAATAATGATTCCAATTAAGAATATTTCTTAAAATGTATTTATAATACATATGTCCTAGTGGCTTGGTACAATAATTAATTTCTAGGGTATTATTTAAAAAAAAAAAAAAAAGCAGAGTTTTCCACCAAAGTAACATCAAATTAACAACAACATGTTGTTAAGAGATGCAGCCATTAACATCTATCCAGAGACACAGCTATCTTGGATTATAAATATAATGTGTATTTATTGGGACTGAAATATTTGCCCTATTAAAATTGGATTATTATCCCTGTACAAAAATATGGATTTCTATTTACATGTATAAATACAGCCTAAAGAGGTTTTTTTACCATTTCCTTTGATAAGTTGTTCAAACAATTAGCACCATTACTTATGAAGTTAAAAGCTTAGCTGACAAAGAAACACAAAAGGGGAAATATTTATAATGTGCATGAGAGCAGACATTTATTTACTGATTATAAAAGTAAGATAAATTACTTAAATAACTACCATTTTAAGAAGGAAAAAGATGAAGTTTGTAAAGAGATAATTTACTGCTGTGGTTATACAACAGATCCTTTTAAAGCACTATGATGCTTAAGTGAAAATAAAATGTCAGACTTCAGTTCCTTTACTGATGTTATCCACATTCAGTTGGTGAGGTTTTGTTTGGGTTGTCATTAAGTAGTTGTTGGACTGCATTCTAGTCCTTATTTCACTGTTTTAGCAAAAATTGTTTACGTCTGAAGTTCATCCACATCCTACATGGATTTGATACATGTTTAACCAGAAAAGGTGGATTTATTTCATCAGCTGCTGTGTACTCAGTTTGTTACACAGAACTAGCAGTCACAAGTACAGTTCAGAAGAGCCTTTGAAATGGCATATCCTATACAACAAAAATACTTAAAAATAAAACTAAACCTTAAATCCAGAAAGTGCTATATGCATTGTTTCTGTTCTCTGAAGAAATGTCAACCATTTGAGCGAACCTGAAGATTAACCACCTATGGTTTCATCCTAATTTGATTTCTTCTCAAAAACAATTGTCCTACATAGAAATTCAGTATAGTTAATTCCCTTCTTTGCTTAGATATCTGTATTTTCACATGCAAACCTGCAAACCACAGCTTTTCAAAGTAAAACAGGCTTAGCTTTGCTCATATCTACTCATACAGAAACTTATATTTTCTACCGTGTCATGCTTCTCTGATTTCTTTTATCTCTGCTGTACAATTTTTGGCATGGTGTGACCTGAACTTTTTAAGTGTTAAAAATGGAGTCGGGCTAATATCACATTTTCTGGCTTGTTTTCAATTCTTCCTTCATATTTCCTTCACATTCTCTTTTCTCCCTTAATTCAATATCAGACTGACAGGCTCAGAAAACAGTAAATTCCTTCCTAGTATAGCTGCTAAATAAGAAACTACCATCCATTTTTTTGGTGGTGGTCTTTTCTTCTAATATTTGTACAGTTAGGGTTTTTGTGTTTCCTTCCTATCTATTACTCTGTATTTAACAGAAAATGGAAACATGCTTTTATTTTTACCTGGTATTATTATATGCTTCTGCAACTCCTTCAAAGTCAGTTCTATTTGTACAGAAAGCATAGCTCCTCACAGGTTTTCCTTAGAACCCTCTTTTTAATACGTAAAATGACCATCTTTTACTTCCTGTCCTTCAACTAACTGATTCAGAAAGGTCATGACAAATTGGAGAAACAGTCCAGAACTAAAGAAGAAAAAGATAAGAGGAACAAAAATGATAACAGCAATAAAAACATACAGGGACAGATTAAAGAAATTGTAATTGTTTAATGTGCAAAAGAGAAAGAGAGCATTATCATGTTCAATTACATCAAAAGAAGCTGCAGAGAGTAAGAGAATACATCACTTTCCATATATTCTTGGCACAAGACAAAAGAAATATTTCATTTAAATTACTTACAAGTCTTATCAGACACTTGAAGAAAAAATGTTAATGGAAGCAACTGTTGAGTACGGATGAGGTCTCTTTGGGAAACTGTGAATATATTAATTGGCATCTGATAAGAATGATTTGTGCAGCTCATCCTGCCTTTGGGAACAACAATAAAATAGGTAACCTTTCAAGGTCTTTTCCTTCTACAACACTACCAAAACTAATTCATTTCTCTGATTTGTCCAGCTCCAGGCAATTAAAGCACTTTATCAAGATTGTCATAGATTCATCACATATTACTCTTGCAAAAAGAAGGTTGAATAATAGGCGGGCCATTAGCGACTTACTTGATTTCACTGATAGGTACTTTCCTCTGTGCCAGCTGTTCCACCATCCCTTTTTCTTCTGAAGGAAGCAATACCAACAAAGCTTCACCACCTTCTTTGTACCTGATCAAAAGGGTAAAAAAAGAAACCTCAAGCAAACATGAAAAAATTACAGTTTTTGCTGATGTTTTCAATAGCCAATGAGAATTTACATTTGTTTCCTTATAAGCAGTCCAAAGAACAAACCAAACCTCTCACCTAACCAAGGGAAAAGAAGAGCCAAACCAGTTAAGTGATTTGCCAATATCCCTACTTGAGCTGATTTTAAAACTACACCTGGAGTTCTAAACATCTGGGACTAAGACATGGATTCAGATCAGTGAATCTTTTCTTCCCTCAGTTTGAAATACTAGTGGCAAACAAATAGCATATGATCAAAGTGTATTTTCACTACAGGACTAGAAAATCCAGCTACTTGCAGTCAGCATTTGCCAATAGGTAAGGTTTAACACTTGGTAAAAACTGATTCTCTTTGCATATCCTGCAAGCCAAACACAGGGAAAAGCTACAAAAGGCAAATGCCTTGGTCTCAAAGAACAAGTCCTTCTTACATGTTCAGTAAAGGCTAACAGATCACAGTGACATCACCGAAAGCATAAAAATAGGAGTGCTTTCATTTATAGAAGCAGTTTCCAGATGCAAAAGAAAACATACAATCAGATTGATCCCCCAAGAATGTGTCCAGCATTCACTCTTCAGTGCACTTAACAGCTGTATCAAATGCAGATGAGCTGGTAATTACTCAAGATACATGGTTAGCAAAGACATCAAAAAATCAGCTAATTTATGCTTAAAGCATCTTCTTGAGCATTTTCTCTTTGTGCAAGAAAATATCAGTT